>NC_133228.1:10502500-10662500 GCF_040436345.1 Pagrus major
AATAATTTTAAAAGCAATGTCATGTAGCCTGCATTACATTTTTATATCAACATCATTAGTGACATTCAGTGTCATCGTTTTTCTATCATATCAGCAACTAAAGAATAATTGAAGTTTTTATGGCTCTTTTTGGGCGCACAAAGCATCTAGTTAAAGGGGAGTCATAAATATTCTTATAGTAATAATGGATCATATGACTATGTGTTATGTGGAAGGGGTCACTAATGGTGGTAAGCCCACAGAGAATTATTACCTGACTCTGCAGAATGTTTTATTGCCTTTCAGCTCATTTTGGGGTTTTTCCAGCCCACAGTGTCCCTGTTTTAGTTTAGTCTCTCTGCTCTCATCAGCCAGCTACATCAGGCAGCAAAAAATGTCCAAAAACAAACTGTATACTTGCAGCCAAACGGCTGGCAAAAAAGATAGCCACTCTGTCGACTGTGTAGACAAAGTGGAGCATTTAGCAGCTAAAGAGCCAATGGTAACAGTAACACAGCTAAAAAGAGAGTGATTAGTGGACTTAAATTTGCTAGATGGCCAGAAACATTACTCCCAAATGAATGGTGAAGATGCTCCGTGTCTGCTAGATGTGAAAATAGGCAACTTTTCGCCAACTGTAAAGCTGACAATATGCTAGTGTTGTGTTCACAGAGGTTTCTGCTGTCCCAAATGGTCAGATAATCTGTTTTTGCAGTTTAAAGGTGAAAAAAAAGCCACAATGGTGGTTAAATAGTTAAAGGGGACATATCACACTCATTTCCAGGTTCATAATTTCATGTTGGGTCACTACTAGAAAAGGTTTGCATGCTTTAATGCTTAAAAAACGCATCTGTTTTCTCATACTATCTCTTTGAGGCCCCCCTCCTGAATGCCCAGTCTACTCTGATTGGTCAGCTCACACATGCCTGAGCCAGCACTGCTCACCATTTCGAAGACGAAAACGAAAAATTATTATAGATTTCCTTTAAGAAGTCAACACTGATTTGTAGCCTTAAAGGTGCACTATGTAATTTTGGGGAAGACATTTTAATCAGAAGAGTAAAGATCTTCATTGACTGATTTTTTTTTATGCCTAAACAATCTAAAAAAACAAACTCTCTTCGTTTTCATGTTTGAATAAACTGAATAAACAAACTGACCTTTAAGGACAACACAATTTCATACCGTTTTACTTTGTTTATATTTGGCGGACTCTGCCACCTTTCTAGCTTCAAACAGTGTTCTGGGGACCTTATTTTCCTCTGAGAACAGCTTCTTCATTCAGTTATGGAAAAAATGTATATTTCTGAGTTTGTTTTATTACCTCATTAATATTGCAAATATTAAACTTGACTTAATTTGAATTTATTCTCCAAAACTACATGGTGCCCTTTTAATCACACAATCTGAACCCATGTCTCAGGTGTCAAAGTCAGCACCCTGCACAACCCAGCAACAACCGCCCTGACCTTCCTGTGACCTCTAGTGAGTTCAATAATGCATCAAGCAATTACATTCACGCCTCGAAGAAAAACAAAAAAAAAAAACGTTTGCAGTCTATGATTGTTATTTTAGGAGAAAGGGTTATGGAGGCTCACCCACATACATCTGTTCTGAGCTCAAGCATTGCACACAAACACATCCTTTCAACTCAAATGTGCCAAACAAGTTGTTGGAATAGTTTAATTAATTGCCCCTCTCTGTCAAGTGTTTTCCTACATGATTTAAACACTTCTCGGCCTCTGGATTTGCAAATTGACAATTATAATTATTGGATTTTGCCTCGGGGAGAAAGCTAATGATTTGAGCTCATTTTATTGGGATTAATTCCATTTATATTTTGAAGATTGTGTGTACTAATTGATTAGCTTTAATCTATCTAATTGTGGGAGTCACTTTGCTAGTGGCGGTGTGGATTATGTCAAGCTGCTGGGGGCCCTCGGTTGGGTTATTACGCTACACACTTCCTCTAAATGTGTTGCATTACTCATCTGCCCACAAACTGATAGGTGTTTGTTATACACTTCAACGGCAGACAGTGAGATTGATTACACCACGAATGGTTGAAAAGATTAAGAGAGAGGTGACGACAGAGACATAAATAAAGACAGAGCTGGGTGGGAAATACAATTGAAGAGTGCAAAAGAGTTAAACAGAAAGATAAAGGGAGGGAGAGAAGAGAAAGAGAGGCCAGAAATCAAGAGATAATCAATGAGGAGAGAGAGGCTATCAAAAGCTTTCAACTCAGCGGCGAGCTTTGAAAGGGACTTCATCAAAATTGCTCTCCTCAGACCCCCCTCCTGAGCCGCCACCTTTCCTCCTGTTGACTGTGGGGCGCTCCATCAGCCAGGGGCTCGGCGGTAGCGATGGTAATTGAGTTGCCTATTATCGATTAGCTCATGGCAGCCCTCCTTCATTCTATCTGTCACTATTAGCTCTGTGAGTGAGGGGACACTGGGAGTATGAAAAGAATGTGAGGTTTGGATGATTATCTGTGAGGAATCTGCAGAGGAGGAGAGAGGACGAAATCGGACATATAGGTAGAATTTTTTTTTAAAAAGCATGGTTTGAAGATATTGCGCTTTATTAGGGACTGTCAAAATATTAATTGAGGGGGTACAGAACCTCATGTTTCACTTTCTACAACCTAAAGTTTAAGAAAGTGTTCATGAGCTTATGTAGTAGAACCCTTTATACAATCATGTGTTGAACCTAGCTTATGGATGACTGAGCCTTTCAAGGATGCTTCTTTCATACCCAATGATGATACAATCACCTGTCACCAATGAACCTGTTCACCTGAGAAGGTGTTTTTGGATCATTCCACAACTTCCAGTGCAGTTTTTTGTTGTTCATGAGGTAAAAGATGACTTTGTACTGTTTCCAATTGAGTATATGTCAAAAAGAATATGAATTTGTGTATGCACAAAAAACTAAACAAAGAAAAAACTAAACAAAACTGTGACACCCTCACCCCATGTCCCAAAAGCATTAAGAAACACAGGAATTTAAACATTTAATAGCCTACAAGAACATTAACTTTCACAATGTGCACCCCCGAGACGCACATGAAAACAGCAATTTGGCCCCATCAAAGCAAACATAATAAAAATGATTCATCCCGCTTACCAAATATTCAAGCAGCTCTCTATGTCTGGACCAAAAGCTCCAAAATAAGCAATTCTATTAGTCGTGTTCGAAACAGCCATCACCGTGAGTCATTTCCCTTTACTGACCAGTGGAACAAGTGAAGAATTTTAGTTTAAAACATTCAGAAACATATTGAACTTATTTACAGAAAATGAAGAAAAAAAGAGTTTTAACGTTATGTCCAAGGCGTCTAGTCAAAGATGTGTTGTGTGGCAGAGATATCTACTAAAGTTAGCATGCTAACCAGCTAGCCCCGGGCCTGAAGACCTCTTTCTCCCATTGGTCTGAGCTCCTGTTCTGGCAGTGGAAACACCAACAATCCCCCAGTAGTAAAGCTAGAAATATAAAGTTTTATCATATCCGTGGGTTTGCAGAAATATACAGTGCCAACATTTATTCTGGTGATTGGGTCGGCTTTCTGTTGTGGGAGTGACCACAAATTGACATTCACACATAAGAGCAACATTTATTTAAAACAAAAAGAATGGCCACTAGTTCACTGTGAAAGCCATCTGTTGGATTTTCTTTATATAATACATTGCGTAAGGGAAGTGAATAAAATATAAATATGGACATAAAAAAATTTAAAAAAACATCCATTTTTCTCCTCCCGAAAAATGACGATAACCTCACTTCACCAAAAATAAAAATGACAATATCCTCCTCCTATCTGACCCTCAACCCCTCCCACCGTAATAATTAACATACAGCCCCTTAAACAAGGTACATAAGTGAGATGTTCTCTTAGTGAAGATTATGTTTCAGTGGTGCCATTTCTCCCTACATAGTTTATGAGCAGTTTCATTTCTTTTTTGCTTCCTTATTTCTTTATTTCTGTCTCCTCAACCTCACTTTTACCTTTTTTTGACTTCCCTTGCCCCTTCCCCCCTTCCTCCACTCCACAACCTGTCTCCACCCTCTATCTTCTCCTGTCTTGTCAGGTGATTGAGAGGCATGATGCGAAGGAGGGAACAGGAAGGGAGGGTGTAGGGGGAGTAATAAACCCAAAGATGAATCAGGGACTAGGCAGTGAAACCCACATCGCTCCTCTCTCTCTTCAGGCACAGAAGGGTGTGGTGATGAGGTTGGCAGCGTAAGAAGCAAGAAGTGCTGAGGACTCACAAATCCTCGCACCTGTTTTCCTTTTTTTTAAAGGCGCTCCACTGTTAAACGCATGTAAATAGTCGCGTCTTGTAAGCAGTCCAGATGACAGGCAGCAGATGTTTACCCCAGGGCTCAGTAAATCACAGGTTAGTTACTTTGATTATGGACCCTTGTCGGTCCCCAGGAGGAATAACTTGACAGGCTTTAAGGCAAGCCTGTGGCATGAATTATAAATAACACAGTCAGTAGGTTGCTGCTCTATGCAGTCATCCAAGTAAAGTATGAAAGTCTTTGCTTCAAGGAATTCAAGTTAAAGGTATAAATGTGACAGATTTACTGATATTAATTAGTATGATAAGAATAGAATTCCTTCAAGGGCTCCAACAAATGTCAAATATGTGTTTAACAACCCCGTCTCCTCCAGAAGACATTTATATACCATTCATTTGTTCAGCCATCTTCTATATGTTCTGGAGGTGTTGTCTGGATCACTGTCAGTGGGTTTTATAATCCTGTAAATGTGATGTTTCTATGCTGCATAGAAGTCACAGAGAGGGGGTTGTGTATGGAAGCCCAGTGAGTCCAATGTTAGATGAGTTATGATGTGAAATAAATAATCATCTGACAAAATAAAGACAAAAAAATCTCAGCTATTTAATATTTAATAATGTGACTTTTCATCACGTCATTAAATTCATATAAACAAGAAAGAGCAGTTATGTAATTAGTTTTGTTTGCTAATTAGACAGAAGCAACAACAAATCACATAAGTGACCATAATATTGCCAGAAGAAGCAGGATTAAATGACATTTAGTCAAATTGAACTGAGTTTCAAAATAATTCTTTGGACTGTTTAATAACGTTTTGGCTTTGATATTATATTTTGTCTTTTTTTTTAATCTAATATTGACCACTTTAGGTCTCCATATTTGAGGCAGATAGTTTGGGGGCAAACGATTTTGACAGTTTGACACTGCTTAAACATTTGGTCAATATTAAGGAAATATTGTTTTTTCCTGTGTCATCTTTCCAGTTAACTTGAGTTGTCTGAATTTTTAATGAAGACTCTTTACCAAAGCTTAACCAAGAGCTTTGTGCTGCTTAAACACAATATGTAAATCATGCTTTATATGCTAGGACTGGATACTGAAGGGAAAACAACTTAATTAGTGAACAACTGCAGATAATTTTAAACTTTAAACTTTAACCGTTAAACAGTTGATTTCAACCTTTTCTTAGTATGTTGGTTAAAAAATGATAGCCTAACAGCATTGTGCTAGCTAAAAAATGTGCATACTAATACAGATTTCTTGTCCATCTAACTATAAAGCAAAGAATTTCTGTCTGTATGTGGTTCACATATCTTGAAAACTGTTCATCTGATCTACTTCACACTTGGCAGGTTTGTTGCTGAGGACCCATCTTAAGCACAAGCTTTTATAATAATGCCAAATCACACAGTACTGATAAGATTATTGTACCAGAGGGAGCGATGCACCATCTCACGTGATCTCATGGGAAAGCAGACGTAAGCAATTCAATTCAAAAGCTTTAATGGATAAAAGTTTCAAAAACAATTTTGCCAAAGCAATACGGTAGAATACAGTACATAGGAAAACAAAAAACATAAATATTTGCAATAAATAAATTGAAGACGCTGCTCAAGGATGTAAATAACAAACGTGTATGAAATTGTCAGGGTGGCCCTGATGAGCCTGTGAGCAGCTCAGGAAGCTTCAGACTGAATCTGTAAACCCCTCACGTTAAGAGATAATCTGTGCCGAACAGCATGTTTTGCACTAGTTAATGTAATTTTCAGGAGACTGAGTTGGTGGATAGTGTGTGTTTATACTCAGCGTGGATGTATCACTTGATCCGGTATTTTCCACATCATTTTTCCCAGATAGTCTTTCTGTGTTTGACATGAGACCCTTAAAGCAGCCAGCGTTTTCCTCCTCACAGAAGAGCTTTCCGCTCAATAGGTGGTAGCACATGAAGCCAGTACAAAGTGCCCATGTGTGTGCGTGTGCGCCCGTGTTGTCTATGTGCATGGGTGTGTGGCAGCCAAGCAGGCAGTCAGGCATCACGCTGCCACTGTATCAAACAACAGCAGTGGATGCCAGCAACACTTCCGCTTCTCACATGAAAGGAGGCAGGATGGAAATGGCTGTGGTTCGGAGGAGGGGGGGGAGAAAAATGGGGGAGCAGAGACAGGGGAGGGGGAGTTGGTCGGGTTGAAGCAGGGAGGGATGGAAGGGGCGGATGAATGGCCGAGCAGCCCGAGGAGGCTGCCAGGCACCCAACTTCCCTGCACAGATGGAGCCCAACACTGCCCAGCACCGGCCAAGTAGTCCACAGACTGTGTGTGTGTGTGTGTGTGTGTGTGTAAGATGTATGTGTGGGGAATTCTAAGGTAATGTGTCTTTACTGTATGAGTTTGTATGTGTATATTGGATTTTTAACTCAGTGTCTTTGAGTGTGTGTGCAGGATTTGCTGAGATATGAGGAAGGGTTATTTGTACAGTACAGGAGGAAGGAGGGGTGTTTGGAATGCAGATGCCCTTCCGAAAGAGAAAACTCAGGCCTCAGCTCATTTTTATGCATTTTTTTTACGCTTACTGCGCTCGAATCAATCAATACATAAAGCAAATGTGGGGAGAAGAAAAAGAAAAAAAGAAAACGTGCATTTGTGGGCAGAAAATTGTCGGTGGATAAATATGTAAATGCTCGGTGCCACCGTGAAACATCGCCATTGCCCTCCAAGCATTTTGGGCCTACTTTAGATGCAAACACATGAGTGATCAGAGTCAGAGGCTTGCTTGATAGCGCTCCTCTCGAGGAAGCTTTCATGACATCAACTCTCTTTCTTCTCCCTCTCTTTCTTCTTAATCAGTTTGCCCCTCTCACTTTCAATTAATCAACTTCTCCCTCTCCCTCTTTCAGTCTTCCTCGCTCACTCTCAATCAGTTCCTCTCTACCTCTTTCATACATTTAATTAACAAACCGCTTTCTTTTTTCGGGCCCGCAGATTCTGGTCACACAAACAGTATGTTGTTGTCATCACTCCTGCGGTTCATGTAAAACCTGCACCTTCCTGCGCTGAGAGGTGTGTGTGTGTGCGTGTGTGTCTTAGATAGTGGAGAATTTTGGGGCCTGTTGGCAATATTGGTGTGTGTGTGTGTGTGATTAGACCAGTTTAATTTACAGCGTATGATTAGACAGGCCTAACCGAACCAAACATCAAAGTTAAATTAGCAAATTTTGAAATAAACAAAGAAAGTCTTTTTGATAAACAAACTCTCATTAGGTCCCCCTTTGAGACATCGCTCAAGGATGCAAGTCCACTCTTGGCAATTTGTTTAAATAAATTTGAGAAAAAAAAAAAAAAAAAATGCAGTTATATTATATAAAAAAAGACCTATTCTATTTTTGTTTTTTCAAAATGACCAGAAAACAGAGGTCCACACTTTTGTTGGTGTAGAATGAGAGTCCACTGTACGCTATTTAGGTGTGTATTTGTGTGTTTGTGTGTGTGCCATATCAAAGTAAAACATTTGACTCCACCTTGACTCCTGCATGGATCAGCCTCTGCGGTGAAAGCAAGACCAGACATTTGTGCCCTTGGCGGCTACAAAGGGAGATGATTATCAGGGATTTAGGCGACGTGTTTGTGTGTGTGTCCATAAATACTGTATGTATAGGCGCCCGTGTGTGTAGGAGAGATGTGATGATGAATATGTTAGAGGGCTGCGTTTGACTCATGCAGGATGCAACCTTGTGTGCCGCTGTACCTGTACATCTGGGCGGGAGCGCTGATCTATAAATTCTCGCGTGTGTGATAATTCTCTCTCACATACACACACATATGGATATAAACAGGCTGCAGGGGAGGCAGGCCGGTGAGCAAACATGTGGCACTTGCCAACACCCTGCAAAACTAATCTCATATCTTCTTTTGCTGCTGGGAGATTGTTTGTGTGACGGCCCTAAGGAGAGCCGAGGAGGCAGAGAGGGGATAAAATCAAATCTAGCTCTTGTCACCAACTCAATTCTCCAAGTGATGTGTTTGTGTGTGTGTGTATGTGAAAGTGACATTAATTCCATGCGGGAATCAACACACATGTGTGGGCAACACTTGCACACCATGACTCCTGAGAGAACCCAGTTAAATGTTTTCATTGCTATGCCAAAGTTACAGAAGATTGTGAATTAGGCTGCTGCTTGAAATGAGTGTCATCCATTCTCCGCTCCAGTTCTATTTGCCCTTCAACTAAAGAGCCTCTCGAGCCTGTGAGAATGGGTGAGAGATTTTTTTTTCTTTTCTTTTAAGGCCGTAGCTTCTATATACACTGTGCAGGTGATGCCGTACACTCTCCTCTGCTGCGGAATAAGAGATGAAGATGGAGCCCTCACATCTCTATAGCCGGGGATAATGGGATTCCAGGCCATATTTTCATGGTGTAAAGAGACAAAGCCTGGTTGGAATCAGGGTTGATCCCCTGTCTTTCTAGTGCTGTCAGAGGGAGTTTGAGCCCCAGAGAGGCCAGAGGATGGTGCTCCATCTTTACAGTGTTTGTCTTCATTCTCATATATTCGCTCTTTCTCTGTTATTGCGTTTGTTGCCCATTTTTTCGTCCATGTCTGTCTGTTTCGCCTTCCTCTCTCTTTCTTGTTGGTTCTTCCCCCTTGTCTATTTCTCATCCTCTCACTATATGCAGTCAGACTTTTAGGTTTCTGCTTGCTCACAAGTTGCTAAAGTATATTTTTTATGGTGAATTGACTCAAACATGTTTAGCATGTGTAGCTTTCCCTATACAGCACAAATGCATGAACATCATTTACCTGAATTTTATGTGACATAAATTTGCACATTTGCACTGCACAGGCTGTACTTTTTTTGATATATCTTTTTCTATCCAAGGACAATTGGCTTGTTAGGCAATCAGCACAGAAAAAACAGACAAAAGTGTATAAGCTCTCTTGTCACCATTTTTTATTGAGCTCACAGTGTGTACCATTATCCCTGAACAATCCCTCTGGCTGCTTAACTGAAGGCCATGTGTCTACAGTGAGGAACTGTGAGTGAGCAAAGAGGCGGTATATGGATCCAATAATGTGTGTCCATCAGGAGCCTGTGGTGACAGACAGACTGTGTTAGTGTCTGACTCTCTGCTCAAGCGTTGCAGCAAAATTGTGAATCATCTCAGCCTTCATGTCACTCCATACGCTTTACTTCCTGTCTTCCTCGTGCTCCGAAAGACAAAAATGAGTTTTTCTGTCTGAGCCCCCCTTCTTTTTTCCTCCGTCACCCTCTTGCTCCATTCTTCTTTTTTTCCCCATTCCCCTCCCTCCACATGCCTTCATGTAATAATCACATTTCTTTTCATTTGCCTCTCCATTTTTTCCACCCATATTAATGCAGACGAGCCAGGGTGACTCAAAGACATAACAATCTGGAGGGGAGACTGCTCTTTTTTCTCTCGCCGTGTGCCAGACAATGCTGCCACCAAATATTCTCATCATCTGTGCTATTTTCACAATTGGATTTTGTTTTGGTCAGAGAGGCCACAGCCTCTCCTGCTTTAATGCTATTGCTGCTTTTCAATTTCCGTTGTATTGCTTTCCATCTCGTAGCAGGTGTACACAGAGCCCGCTGTGCATCATTTATTTAGACTGGGCTTCAAAGCTTCACTGAAATATACACAAAGCGTGCGGTAAATGACCCACCAGGCATAAAAAATACAAGACATGTTTGACATATCTGCTTTAATGTTCAGATTGCGCCTGTCATGATTCAAAATAAGGTGTCAGTACAGCATTTTTTACATGATAAATATGCATGTACTGCAAAGCACATGTGGAGTTGTTATTTATCGTAACTGACAAAGTGGCATTTTAATAAACAAATCAGTATGCAAGCAAAATCGGTGCATGCAAGGTGGATACAGACATTATGGATTTGCTATTTAAAGGCCCAGTGTGTAGGATTTAGGGGGATTTAGGGGTAGTAATGGAATATAATCTTCACGATTATGTTTTCATAAGTGTTTAATCACCTGAAACAAAAAATCATTGTGTTTTCATTACCCTAAAATTAGCTTTTTATATCTACAAAGGGAATGGGGAAGTCGCCCACAACAGACAAACCAAACACCAGCTCTAGTTAGGGCTTTTAGTCATTTTTACATTTTCATGTTTTTTTGCAAGTTTTATGTGGCTTTTAGCAAGAGTGAGACGAGGAGTATTCAGTTGGTTGAAATCTGGACCTTTAAAGGAATAGTGTGACGTTTCGGGGAAATGCACGTGTTTGCTTTCTTGCCAAGAGGAAGAAGTTATAGGCAGTAGGTAGTCAGCTTAGTTAGGGCAAGGATTGGGAAACGGGGAAAGTTTCCCCTTGTTTTTGTTAAGCTAAGCTAACTGGCTGCAGCTTTATATTAAACTGCCATTATTAGAGAGTTATTAATCCTCTCATTTAACCCTCACCAAGACAGTGATTAAGCATATTTACTACCCCTTTGTGTTGCTTCTGTGTTCTTCTCCTGTTTATAAAAAATGCATGAACCTTATGTTAAATATTCTGCAGTATATTGTCATGCACAAGGTTATATTTCATTTTTCAAGGATCCTTTGCTGCAACCGACACGGGACTCTGTTGTGTTTGTTCGAGGCAAACGTTGAGTTGAATGTTTCATGACTGTCTCGACCTGACCCATTTTCTTATTGCTTTCACTGGGGCAAAGAGACATGCTATCACCTGAATCAATGTCTCACCTCTTTCCCTTTTTTCCATCCGCCTCCTTTCATTTCTCCTTTCCATGCATACATTTTCCCGCCTGCCGTGCACGTACAAACCCCTTGTTGTGTTCACCTGCTCGCTCTGAGAGGAGCTCTACAGTATGCTGAGAGCTCATACAGAAGGCCAAGCATACTTTTTGAAAGCTTTTCTTCTTTGTGCCTCTTCCCTCCCAGTGCTCTGTGAGCCTCAGTGATCTGTTCCTAAATGTGCCAGCAGGAGATTTTAACCACATTCAACACCAGTGAGGATCCATACATAGAAGATTGCTATGAAAATTGAGACTCGGGTCAATTAACGCTCTTTCACGCGATTCAGAATCAAACAGAAACTGTGGTTCATTTAAAGTTGATAGGGTATTGATTTTTCATTACGTCGTAACAGATTGAATATGACATCCTCATTACAAAAGTTGATCAATATTCAAATGATGGAGTCGGCTCTCTTCCTGAATCGCTTGCATTGAAAGTGAGCTGATGTCAGCACGAGTGCGACTTCTGCGGTGACACTGAGGCGAGATGCTTTTGTGGACTCCATAATCAAGGCAATCTGTCAGTGATGACAAGTGTTTGGCTATAAAAGTAAGACAAAGGCAGAATAGTTAATAATAGTGTTTGTGCTGCAATTTGGCTTGACACTAATTGGAAAACCACTGTCATTTTAATAATATATAAGGCATGATTAATATATTACGTAGCAACCCTTTAATATAGTTTTTCATTAATTTGTTAAGCATGTTGTCAGTAAGGAAAGTAACGTTCAGAAGTCTGGTCAGAAAAGAGGGTATTTAAGGGCTGTTTTAATATATTGAGTGCAGCTTACAGACCATTTCAGGCTGTAATGCATGAAATAAATTCCTGGGATGCAGCACAAGCAGCTTTTCACACTCCGTCCAATTAAACAAACTTGTTTTGCAAAGATTGCAATTTCATAGACTGTGTTTACAATCTTTATTCCCCCAAAAAATCTGTACAAAACCATAAAAGCAAGCAAGCAAGGATTAAAGCCGAGAGCAAAAAGGCTCTTCTGGTAAAGTTCCAGTTTTGTTTATTTCGTTCTTTTTGATCGTGCGTCATTGTGTTGAACGATTTTTGTTTTATTTCAGACACATACTTTGTCCTCCGGGTGTCATTATCCCCATCTCCCCCCGGGGACGATGGAAACACTCAGCGTTGTTTGGTGTCGCTCGACTTTGTTGTTGAATATTTAATTGTCGATCCTGTTGCCTTTATTTGTGTCCTGTCCATTGAGATGGCAGATGAACAGGCAGCAGGAGTCCGCTGCACAGCAAGAGATGATTTCTTCGTTAGTCATCCGTTGGGGGCTTTATTTTATCTGATAAGAATTTAATTGTTATCTGTACAAAGTTTGTTTATTTGCTAAATGGTATGCAAAAATGTAGGAGTGCAATGTCTAAAGACACACTGTAGGAGTTAAGGAGTTGAGAAGCTAAACATTTCAAAGCAATAAACTTTAATAACATTCTTAGACAGTTCAGTTTGAATTCCTCAAACTCAGAAAATACAACTTTAAATTTTCATTTATTTTAATATACACCAAGTTCTGTACATTATACGAACGTCTTATAGAGTATATTTATTTGACTATTATTAAACAGTTTCAATTCTGTTCCTACGTTAGTTGTAGTATCTGTAATTTATAGTGTTTATTGTACCGGCAACATCCTACTCACATCTGGATGCTTTTTCAATTTTCACCAGAGAGGAAACCGTATGACTCTAACATGTGTATAAAAAGATACATAACAGGCAGCAGCGGTGGCTGTGACACACAGCTCCTGGAGGCGATTAAGATGCTTTCAAGCCTTATTGCTGCAATGATCGCCCAAAATCATACTCCTTCTCTTAGTCATATTGCACATCATTATCATCAGCGTCAATCATGAATAAATGGCCCAAAATCTGCTTAGAAATCACATAAAAAAGACACAGCTTATAACTCCAGAACTTGCCTTAAGATCTTAAAATTTTTAGTCATTCTTCAGCAGCAAAGAAATCCAGTGGCATTTGTCTGTACATCCATGGGTACATTACTAACAGGAACTGCTAATATGTAATTCTGCATACTTTCAATGGTGTCAATTCGACAAAATGTGAACAAAAAAAGGCCTTCTAGGTAAGTGAATGACCCATTGGCAACAGTCAAATTCCTGCTTACATCCACAAAAGCCCCAAAATTATGACAACTGTAGTTCCCAAAACTTAGAGGATGATTGCCCTAAATCAAAGTAAAAAAATTATAGTTTCGCAAACTAAGGAACAATTTAGCAGAAATGCATCAATTTGTATTGAATCATAGCTAAAGATTAGACCCATCAGCAGTAGGCGATTTGAGGGGGGATGAGGGGGGATGCTGTCCCCCTTGTTAGCAAAATCACCAAAAAGCATCCCCCTTGTTAACCTGCCATCACTCTCAACCCCCTAGTAGCAGATACTGTGTTACAAATCACAAGCGGCCACGATCAGCTCTGGCACACAGTGGAGTCAAGCCGAGCATGGCTGCTTTGCGTTCCGGCTGCCTGGTCGATTTCTGACGGAAGCCGCAACAAGCTGCACAGAGCAGATCGCACCGGCAGGAAGTCAGACACACAGGAACGGCATGGAGCATCCGGTCAATTTTCAAAATAAAACACCCTGTGCAGACTCCCGATTGTATAAAAACGAAAAATGACCAGATCAACAAAATCTGAGCAAGTCAACAAAATCAGGCAGACAAAAGGCTCGGCTTCTGAATCGTTCCCGCTGGGTTCTCTTTATACATTCATGGTATGATGCCGTGCGGAGGGCGGAACAAAACCTGGAGCAGACGCGACGTCATAGAGCAGCTTCCGGTGGATTCCCAGCGCGTCTCTCGTGTAGAGGAGGAGCACAACAAGTTTGTTTGTTCTAAAACTAAAATGTTACTTTTTGTAAGTGTGTTTAGTGTGCCTGTTCAGAACATGGCGGCCTATGTTATGTTGGCAATTGTCATTATTGTGCTGGTTTATAGTTTAACCATTAGTGAGGTAGCTGTTACATTTCCTGACTCTGCTGGACAAACTATGTCATTACAACAATTTTAAATTACGCCAAGCATGTTTTTCTGCATTATAGTTTTTAAATATAAGGTTTTCATATCACTGCATATTGGACAATAAATACACCAATAACGATATATCTGTGATAGGCTAATATCGGCCAATAAAATTGGCCTACCGATAAATTGGTCGGGCTCTACTATTTTGCACAATGTTCATTGTGTGTCCTTCAAGGAATTTATATGGTAAAAAATTCAAATGGGTCATGTGGGTCATGTAACTTAAAATGACCCTGCCTGAATAAACTCATACAATCATACAATTTAAAGGTGTATTTACTCATTACTTTAATACAGTTATAAAAAGACAATTGTAGTAGGGAGAGAAGGAAGATAACTGGATAAAATGGAATTGTAGAATTAGAAATGTCACAGTTATGGTGAAGGCGTCCTGCAACAATGTCCTTTGGGAGGTGTACATAGGTGTGTCAGGGCAGGGTGGTGCTCCCATTGAGCCATCCCCCCTGTTAAAAATGAACAAATCACCTACTGCCCATAAGTTGTCAGAAAGCACTCACTGAAGCAAGTGACTATGTTAGCTTGCCAGCACAACTTCTATTAGTAGTTCTACTGTACTACTAGTTGGTGTTTTTACAGTCAGCTTTGGTTTTATTTTTCCTTTACTTAGCTTTTCCTGGGAGCAGCGACGTGGATTCACATCATTGAGGCTTTTCACGTTTGGTACATGCAACTTCAGTGGCGTCTCAAGTGACCACTTGTGATCGGATCTCACCTCTCCACTCTATATGCAAATAAATACCTACATCATTGGAAATAACCCATACCATGTTTGTACACAAATGAAGAGCTATCTGCATGTATACCATATGCAGAATTTACAAGGAGGCACAAGTGGTGAAGAAAGTGTTGTCGACACCATCTCGCACGTTTATAAAAGTTCTCCAAACTCCACAGCTCACAAAAATGAGCAATTTTTTAAAGGAGTCCGGGAGACTTTCTCACAGGCATCAAAGAAGTTGCCTATATTGGTTACTGTTTACTGTATCTGTAAAAATGTAACATGTTTGCCATCAATGAAATGTTGTCCTTTCATAATTTGATGATGAAATCAGTTGAAACAGTGTGTTCAAACAGCTGCTAAATGTTGTGAGGCGACGTACTGTAGACACTTTTTACAAGGAAAGAAACAACTTAATGTAATGCACTTCATGCCGAATTTACAAGAAGTCATGAATTCTTTTGAATTTTGTTGTTGCAAAGTTTTACAAAGTTTTTTAAACTTCTCCTCACTCAACAACTCTCAAAATCACAATATTTGTAAGGGAGTCTGGCAATATTGCCGTAATCCATTCTGCCTGTTCTTGTGGCTTCTTCATGTTGTTTCACAGAGGACATCAGTTGAGTAGGCGGTCCTTCAGTGTGGCCCAGGACACATGTGCTTACACACTGCCAGACCACCTCCAAATGTGGACTTTGGGGGTGTTCACACCTGTACTTAGGGCTGTGTGGCTGTGATCAGATCACTCAAGACAGATGGTGTCAGACAGCGTCACTGACACAACAGTTATTTCCATACTGTATACGGAAAAGGAAATGAATTATTAATCAAGCAAACTAAACGTGGCCTATAATGCCAATGATTCATGGTGCAGCTGTAGCACTTAACAGGTAACTAATGGAATCAGGCCAGGTGAGCCTTCAGCGCCGAGGGATGATGGATGAATGGAGATCGGGCAAATGGAGACTAAATGGAGAGGAAGCTCACCGGATGGGTGAACGTGGGTGCTTGTTTGTTTTTTCCTAGACTACAGGAAATGTAAGAAGCTTAGTAGAGGACTCAAGAGGATGAGTCTATCGCCAGCGTTCTCCAGCTCAATATGTTGCGTTTCCATTAATGACACTTAATTAACTGTGCATTCTGTGTGTACAGTTAATAATGAATAATATAATGACTTTGCTGCTTCAGTCAGTGTGAGTGACACTGCTTGCAATTAAAAAGAGCAGTGTGTTTAACCATTCAAGATGTTTAGATTGAAATGTATGAATGTCGTTTCACATAAAGAACAAAAGCATATACAATTGTTTGACATTTTGCTCAGAATTCTTTCTGCATTCTGCATTTCGCCAAATCTGGCAAAGAAAATGGAATTTTTTGACACCAAATGCATGAAGCTGAGTGCATACATTTCTAGTTGATTACTCTTTGCACAATACAAGAAGAAGCTAGACTGAAAATCCTTGATAGACACCTCCATAATGTAAATGTGCCATCAACTTTTGAAACCTTTTTAGATAAGGTACAATAAGGACCTCATGTTCCCCCAGAATAGAATAGAACAGAATTAAGGTCAATTAAAGTAATCTGTCTTTTCCTTTAGGCTAATAATAGGCCCTTCATAGAATTAAATGAGCTTTAAATGACAGTTATTTTCTTTATAGCTCAAGTATTTCTAGCTTTATATTTAGCATTATATACTTTGTGAAAATAGACACTTTTACTTAAAAAATGAATGATGTTAAAAAATGTATGATGTGGACAATTACCTGACACCCCAGCTAACGAATATATCTTAAATACAAAGACATGACTGTGACAGATGTCTGAGGTGACTTTTTTTGACGGATTATTTCCTGTCAGACACTTTGTTTCTTTCTTGTGGGTGTCAGGTGATTGACAAGCGAGCAAAAAGAAACACAATGCACGACATATTAAACACAAGAACGTACTGATTAAACAGTACGTTTTTACAAAGCCAAATTGTTGCTTTTATGCTCTCCTGAAGGAAGATTGATCTGTGGTTTCTCTAAGTATGGTAACTGAGTGCAAATGCAGTTGGGGACAAGACTTAAAGAGGTCATATTAAGCTAATTCTCAGGTTCATACTTTTATTTGGGGGTTCTAGTTGAATATTACATACGTAACTTTTCAAAAAACATTATTTTTCTGTTATGGTGCATTGCTGCAGCATCCCATTTCATGAAGTACCTTGAATGCTCCAGTTTAGCTACAGAGTGACACATCTCGCCTCTGTTCAATCTTTGGTGAGAGTTGCACATGCGCATTACTTAATGGGCAGGATGTAGCCAATCGGCTACAGAGTAGGGCGGGTCATGCCGAGCAAGGTGGTGTGATCTAAAATAATGCCACTACAGCAATAGCAACTGTATGTCTGCTGACTGACTGAGTGTATATATTTTATGATGAATATATATTTGTGTAACGCCGGTTACAAAGTGACACACATAAGTTACGGAATTAAAGGCTCGACTCCAAACAAGGCGTTTCTGGCAGTGCGGGAGCAGTTTTCTGTGGGAGAGAGTAACTCCCTTTGGCAAGGACTTTGGGCTTTTTCACTTTGCAGACCTTTCACATGAATAAAAATGTTTCATATTCATTATTAACACAATAAAGGAAAGGCAAAAACTCCAAAAGCATAATATGACCTCTTTAAATCACTATCAGAAACACTGATCAGTCCATATCAGCCACAGGAATGAGCTGTGCATTGTATTGACCTATATGTATATATGTATATATGTGTGTATATATATATATATATATATATATATATATATATATATATATATATATATATATATATATATATATATATATATATAGAGAGAGAGAGAGAGAGAGAGAGAGAGAGAGAGAGATAGATAGATAGATAGATAGTCCTGAAGTTGTTTAAAGTTTATTCATACAGGCTCTCCATGAACTGAGCATTTTGATAGTTCAGCAGTATTTCCCTTCCTCCCTTATGGTTGGCAAAAGATGGTATGAAAAGTTCCAAAAACAAGTGAGGAGACTTTGGTTGGAACACAGAAAACTTTCTGATCTGTTTATATAACGTTCATATAAAGTTTCTGCAAATGTGTTATACTGTAACTAAAAGGCACTCTACTGTGCAGTCTGTGGAAGATATATATATATATATATATATATATATATTAATTATGGCAGTCCTAAACTCTTTACATCATATTGTAAGATCGGTCAGCTAATGCTCGAATACAGACATAGGGTGGTCATAAGCAGCAGATGCCAACCTACGCCATACAAAACACAAAACATTCTCACTTCTGGTACCAATGTCGTTAAACTCTGACAGATATGTTGGGCTATGCAGTCCTGCTGCAAAACTTGGATTCTTCACTGGGTAATTCATGGACTATGACATGTTTATTCAATTATCCGTCTATTAGGTCCTTAAAGGACTTTATTTAGAGTTGACCTCACCTCAGGGGCAGCCATCATTTCATGACAGACAGCAGCAGTGTGTTTATGTGCCCAAACAATAATGGCTCCACCTGACAGAAGACAAAGTGGCTCACAAGAGAAACCATATTGGTGGCTGCCGCATCAACTTTTATCTCTGATTAAACCGTAAGAATCTTTGTGTTGGACACCCTACTGGACAAGAGCCGTATGTTTCTGCTTTTCCCTCTGATTAAGCCCTCCTTCAAATTTATTGGCCATGGGAAATAATGGGAAACACAGCGAATGTAGAAGTTTTAGGCCATTACTCATGGATTTTATTGGCATGGGCTCTGTCTGGCACACAGCCAGTGACCTGCACAGAGGACAAAGCAAGCAACGCCTCTCCTGGCTTCTGGCAAGGAAAAGCAGCGGTGAGGGGGTGGCGGTAGGAGAAAGTGAGAGAGGAGACGTGGCAGCAGTGTAGGTGGGTGGTGTGAGGATGCAGGAAATAGTTTAATAATTTACAAAAAAAGAGAGAAAGAAAAGAATTCTGCAGTCCGCCAAAACTTATCTCAAAACATATTTGATATCCCCTTGTAATAAAAAAAGGGGGGTTAGAAAAAGTGAAAGCAAATATGACAGGGATTTTTAATGGTGTCTAGACAGAAAAGTTGGTCCCCAAGGCTGCAGCACAAAATGAGCCCCTGTGTGCTCTGTGATAAAAGTTCAGAGACAAACGCTGGATATAATATACTAATAAACAGATATTTATAGATTTTCACTGGTCACATAATTGTACAGGTAAAATAAAACATAATTGTTTGGGGTCCTGGAGACCTGGGGCCTTTTTAACAGCACAGAAAATATACTTAATGTTGTTTTATCAGCTTGATACCTCAGGACTTTTCATAATTTTAGGAGAATTGCCTGTAAACAGGATTCTGAAAGGAGGATGCTGCTGACATCAGAGTGGGGCTGCCCGAAGAGGAGCCTGTGGGCCAACGTTGGTCTGTTATAAAGTTAATGGCCTGTCAGATGTTTAAAGTGAAAAAAAAAAAAAAATATATATATATATATATATATATATATATATATAAATATATATATATATATATATATATAAATATATATATATATATATATATATATGATTATGATGACATTATGCCTTTCTAATGTTTTGTCCCTGTATAATGCTCTGAAAACATGTAGGAACCTTGATTATTTTATATTTTATTATCTGAGCATCAGATAGGCATTTAATAGAACTTTAATAGATCCTAGCACCATTTCCCACCTTGCAATACAATTTTCCTTTTGTTCCATGGTCACTCATTTAGTTTCAATTTTGGCCCCCCAAGGGAAAAAAGTTTGGGCACCCCTGCTCGAGGGGTCTAATTCATCCCAAATAGTGACATCACTGTTTTACATGTTACTGTTTTTCTTGAACATATTTGTTCATGCATATGAACTATGCATGAACATATAACATAACATATAATAAATGATCAAGTAGTTCTGCATCTGATTCCATAACTGTGCTCTATGGTCAATTCCATATTTTGTCTACATACTAAGTTTAAATGAGGTCAGAAGAGAGGGGAATAAAAGGTAACATTTCATAATAACCATCATTAATGAATGGTACATTTTTAGGTAATTAAACTTAAGTTATTAGTTATTTAACTGAAATGTTAATTTCAGTAAAAATATTGTTAAGACAATGAAATGTTTGCAATTGGTAATCAATTGGTTATTGCAAAGTTTCAACCACTGTTTATAATACTATGTGAATGTTAATAAATACTGTGCAGTTCATCCATAAACATTATAAAGTTGCACCTGATGTTATTAAACATTTGCAGTTTCAAGCATTTCATTGTTTGTTAACAGTCAGGTAACTTTTAACTAAAGTTTAACTATAAATTTACCTTTTATCAAAAGTGATTATTAGAAAGTGTTACCAAACAAAAAAATGTAACATACCACTCCACAGTTTTCACATATGAAGTTCAGTTTACGCATGTACACATGATACATGTAAGTAATATTCAACTTGTAAAAACAGTAAATATATCGACATAATGTCATGTGGCTTTGAAGCGATTTTTCCAGAGTTTTAAAATAATAACCCTGATGATGTCATCAGGGTTACTAAAAGCTGCTACTGAGCTTGAAGTATTTTTGGAGCTTGCCCCATGCTAGACACCAAAGCTCAGGATGTATATCAGCCTCTGATGCCTTTTTTTGTTTTTGTTTGTTTTAAAAAATATGTCTCTCTCAACTCTTCCAAAATTCATATATTATATATATATTTGGTATACATGTATATATATATATGTATATATGTATATATATATATGTATATATGTATATATATATATGTGTGTATATATATATATATATATATATATATATATATATATATATATATATATATATATATATATATATATATATGTATACCAAATTGCTGTAGTATCCTTACTACTGACTGATTTTGCAATTATTAACATTATTTTTGCAGATACAACATGCGGGGCAGTACATCCAATGCAAAAAGGCTTAAAGCCTCGTATAATGACTAAATTAAATACGTGGACTGTTGTAACCAGCTTAATTGGATGTGGCTCAGCAGAAAGAGCAGGTCGTCCTCTATTCGGTGGATCGGTGTTTCTATCACCAGCTCTGGCTGCATGTTGAAGTGTCCTTGGGCAAGATACTGAACCGCAGATTTCTCCCGCTGGCTGGTCCATCGTTGTGTGAATGGCTGAGAATAGAAAGATTGTGGGCTGTTTGGTGAGGAAGCGCCGCATCGCTCCTAATGAGCAGGTCGGCACTTTGCACGGCATCCTCTGCCATCGGTGTATGAACGTACATGTGAATGGGTGTATTTGGCATTTGTTTGAAGGTTTGAAGCTTTGAGTAAAATGCACTACATCAACGTCTGTATACAACAGTAACGGAAGTATCCATGCTCGCCTGGTTTCCTGCTCTATTTTCACTGCAAATTCCTGGTGACACTTGACCTATGAGGTAAAAGCATAGACATGTAAAGGAAGCAGAATGCCAGCAACATTCACCCTGTTTTCTCTCTGCGCTCGAGTTTATACACTAAGCCAAAGACACACTGCTTGTGGGGTTTGTTTCAAGCCAAGTGAAGCTACAGCTGACTTAAAGGATAAGTTCACCCAGAAATGAAAATTCCGTCATTATCTCCTCATCCTGATGCCAGTGGAAGGTTGGGTGAAGTTTTGTAGTCTGCAAAAACATTTCTGGAGCTTCAGAGCAAAACAGTGTTGCAGCAAGACTTGAAGTAGATGGAGAGTTATAAAATAAAAACATAAAATGAAAATCAACCAGAAAAAAAACATTAAATGGCTTTTTTTTAATTAAAATGAACATTTTTAGCTCCAGAAATGTTTTGCCGATGACGAATCTTCATCCGACTTTCTATCGGGCATGAGGATGAGTTGATAATGACTTAATTTTCACCTTTGGGTAAATATATCCTTTTAAGTGGGTGGCGAATGTCGATTTCTACTTCATAAATAACTGAACAGAAAAGCCTAATTACTGGGAGGTGCTGCATACTTTTCAAGTTCTAAATATTTCCTCACAGTTACACAAACAGTCGTTGACACCTTAAATTGGTGTTAAAAAAATGACGTTCCAAACAGTGTACATATGGTTCGGGTGCCTTGGGAGTGCTTTACAGATTCAACATGGCAACCTTGTGAATAGATGTAATTGGTTCCTCTGGCAAACTGTACCATCCTCATCTCAGTGTTTCTAACGGTTTTCTTAATTAGGCTTTATGCACATGCAAAGAGTTATATGCAGCTCGCCGCTCTTCCGGTGAGTAAAGAGTAGTATATAGGCTGAGCAGATGATAAATGTAGACATTCACACACATCCATACAGTCACAAGCACACATACAGTCTTCATACCCCAAATCCTTGTAGAGGTCAGGTCTCTGATAATTGCTTTCCATGCAGTAGATGGACGGATCACAGCTTTAGAGGAGGAGGCTGGGAGGTGTCAGGCCCTCTCCAACACACACACACACACACACGCACACGCACACGCACACGCACACACACACACACACACACACTCACATCCGTGCAAACTTGCTATAAAAACACACACAAACAAAAAGGCGTAGACATTCACAGCATGCGCAGCAAACACATGCACAGTCTGGCACGCATGCCAGCCAACAGAGACTGTTATCAGCTAATTAGTGCTAGTAGCTGCAGGGGCCAACCTTATTGACAGTGCAATGACAGCTCTCTGGTTTGAGTGGCAGCGTCAGTCGTCGGACCGTGTCATTCTGATTCAATTATAAACACACAGACGCTGGGATCAAACTCACGAGTGGCCCCCGAGGTGGAACTGCTGCTTTGGAAATGCCGCGATCACTTGAGCGGCCATATGCGTTATTGTGTGCAAACTGACCGGTCTCATCCAAATGGCTGACTGACCGATTTAGCTGTTCAATAAATTATGTTTCAATTTGCATCTCTCGCCGCGTCCGACGTCAGCATTGACATATACATAAAGCAGAAACAATAGCTTTGTTAGTGCGCAGCGGGAGTGGAGGGGGGATCACACAAGCTATTGTTGCCCTCCTCCAGTTCGATTGCTTCCCCTCGCAGGATCCAGATATTCTTTTTTTAAACATCACACTGTGAACATAGCAGAGGAGGCCCTTTTTAAGAATTTGCAATGGCATAAATTCTTTATGTTTATAAAATGATGAAATTTTAGGCTACATGTGTAATAGGTTTCAGGGGGTGTTGAATATTCTTAGAAAATGGGCCTCAGGCTGGGCTACCCAAAGCTATATAGCTTGTTCCAATAACTGGGAGGCTTGGCTAACATGGAGGTGCACAATTTCCTTACCACACACTTAGCATTTTTTTCTGCAGTATCCAGGGATGAGGTGCAGGAAATCTACCTACTATTTGCATTTTTTTTTTTTTTTTATATATCTGAAATGGAAATAGCCTTTTTGGTTTTAAATCTTTATGACATCATTCTAAAGGAGACATATTATGCTCATTTTCAGGCTCAGCATTTTATTTTTGGGTTACTACTAGAATAGGTTTCACTGTGAGAAATTTCCCTGTTTAATTATAGTAAAATTACTATTGATTATTATTACTGTAAAAAAAATTACAGTACTGTGCTGCATAAGTGCTTTATTACGTGATTACTGTAAAATGTAGTACTGTATAATGTGATCTTTATGGTATAATGCTGCTAAAAATAGTTAAAGAAGCGTATGTTCCTCTAAAACATCAACATTTACAGTATTATACTGTATTTACAAATAATAGTACCTTACTGTGCAAAATTTCCTGTTCTTTTACAGCACCTTTTTACAGTGTGGTGCTCAAAAAACACGTTAGTTTTTTCTCATACTGTCCAGTGCTGCAGCTCTGTATCCCCCTCTGTCTGAAACGCTATATTTTAGCTCCTGTCTCTTTAGGAGGAGAGAGGCCCTCCTCCTTAATACCCACTCTGCTCTTATTGGTCAGCTCACACATGCCTGAGTCAGCATCGCTCACCATCCCTGGCCGGCGCTGTCGTGTTTTCAGCTTCCAGTTAGCTTCACTTCTACCTTGAATATAGGCATAAATTAAGTGATGGAATGTAACTAAGTACATTTACTCAAGTACTGTGCTTAAGTACAATTCTGAGGTACTTGTACTTGAGTTGGGTATTTCCTTTTTCTGCTACTTTATGCTTTCACTCTGCCACATTTTGGAGGCAAATATGGTACTTGTACTCTACTGCATTTATTTGATCATTTTAGTTACTAGTTACTTTACAGATTACATGCTGCCAAAGTAGTGTGTTTTTAAAATGTATTTATTTCATCAGCAATCTAATCTAAAAACACTGATTCAGAAAAATGCTTAATATCAGAAGTCAATTATCAGTCAACCCTGAGTAAACAGTGTATATTTACATGTAAATATACATATATAATATATGTTTAATTTACTTTTATTTGTACTTTTGATACTTAAGTACAGATAATATCAGATACTCTTAAGACTTTTACTCTAGTACTATTCGCATGGGGGACTTTCACTTTTACCAGAGTGACATTTTAACATGTTATCTTTACTTTTACTCGAGTATGACTTTAGTCGAGTACTTTAAACAACATTGCATAAATTATGCAAATGTTTGACATTGTGAGGTAGTGATGTCAGGAAGTCACGGAATTAAAGGCGGGACTTCTGATGAGGCGTTTCAGGAGCAGTGTTTTCTGTGGGAGAGAAGAGCTCCCATTGGCTTTTCAACGTTCAAGATCTTTTACATGCACAAGATAAAAAGATATATATAAAAAAAACAATAAAGAAAGATAGGTCTCCTTTAATAAAGCCGGGGTCAGAATTGAACATGAAACACTCTTTCTAACTTATTCTGGTTCTGCACGATCACCCACGGTTTGCTCACTTATTTATCAGTGGAAAGATCCTTTTATAGCAGCACCATCTCATGCTTTGTCGCTGGAGGAGATTATTTGGGGGAGTTGTGACGTAACCTGGAGCTAAGCAGAGAGGAAAAAACAGTCGATCCCGTCTGAGGAACACACACAGAGGATGGAGAGAGAGAGAGAAAGAGAGAGAGACGTGCAGACATTCACGCCTCCAACTGTTTTGATCCTTCTGCGCAGCCAGGTCTTTGCTCAGTCTGATTTGAGATAAAGTCGGAGGGGATTCATCCACACATGCCTCTGATTTGGAAGCCCCCCTACCCCACCCCGCAAAAAAGGCTTTTCAGGAGCTGTGACGTGCGCAGGGATTAAGCTGGAGATGCATAGTTTATGAAACTGGTAGTTCTCGTGCGTAAATGGCAAGAGTTGCATTGGACTGAATCAAGAGGGGAAAGAGGGAGGAGGGAAGGAGAGAGAGGGAGTGACGGAACGACGGAGCAATATAGTGAAGGAGAGAGAGAGAGAGAGCGACACAGAGGGAGAGAGAGAGAGAGAGAGAGGGGCTGCAAGGCGACTTGGCTGGCAGTATTTCGCCTCTGCCTCTCCAGCAGTGGGAGAGATGTGCGTAACATGCAGCGGAGAGCGGTGATCATCATCTGCGCGCCGCATCGCCGTGGAGCCGCCGTGCGCACTCGAAGACGGAGACACGCCGAGGGGCGCAGCCCGCTCTGAGCCCGACGCGAGCGAGCAGCCGACACACTCCCGAGGGGAAGAAGAAGGAGAGAGGAGAAGATGTGGGGAGAGACGTCAAGCCTTCAGACGGTGATCGGGGGTTAACAGCCCTGCTGTTTGGAGCCACTCTGACGCACTCTGAGCGCAGATCCGTCGCTGTTAAACGGAATCCTTTCCCGCTCTGTCAAATCTGAACCTGGACTATCAAGGGAGGATTTTTTTTGTTTTTCTTTTTTTTCTTGCACGAAGGGGATGAATGCTGAATTTGGCCGGCAGAGTATGAGTCAGTGCGTGTCTGTGAGCTGAGGTGGAGTGTGTCTCTCCCGCCGCACGGCTGTCTCGGTCCGCCACAAGCCTCCCTACGCCAGGATGCAGCTGCCCAGAGTTGCGTGGGCACTGACCGGAGCGGCGATCTGCTGCTTTCTCATCCTCCTTATCCACTCCCGCCTGCTCAAAGAAGGTAATCACTCTCAACTCCGCCTGGTTACACGCCACTTTTTGCACTGTTTGAATGCGCCACGGCGGCTGTAGTTCCCCATGAAGTTTTCCGCGGCAGTAAATCCAATGCGGAGCGTGCATGTCGCAATCGCAATCGAAATATCGACCTTTCCCCCCCCCCTTTCTTTTATTTGCTGTGAGATAAAAATCCAATCAGAAGCAAATGCGTGTGGATGAAGCACAGGTGGTGATCCTGAGCAGCCTCATCCGCAATTTTCCTTATCAACAAGTCATTGAGAGGATGGTCGATTGATCAATTTTTGCCTGATCGAAGGAATAAGTTGAAGCTGTGCAGGAGGGAGTGGGGGGGAAAAAAGCGGTAATAAAAGCAGCAGTGCTTGTGTAGAATACTGATTTGTTGTAAACGTTTTCAATAGATGGCACTAGAGTCTTGCTTTAGGGTAACATTGAGGTCAAGCGGCTCTAATGTCGTTCCATTCACCTTCTGTTGTCGTTTCTGGCCCAAATGTGCTCAAGATGGGAATGAATTTCAATCATATCATCCACGCAGCTCACAGCAGAGGCTTTAACACACCGTCCACAATGTGTCTGTCAACAGGGCTGTGCTGTATGGATGGCACAGCCTGCAGGCATGGCTGCATTGTGGGGAATTGGTGCAGCTTTTTTGTTTTTGAATTTATCGAGTTTAATATGCTGACATCCAGATGAATCAAGGAGTCAGGAGTCGACCCGATGATTCACTGGCAACAAATCATTAATTCCGCCTACAGTGTGGCATAATAAATAGAAATCATACCTGTCTGTGGGGAGGTCTTCACGCAGAGGTTGAGTACACTTACAGCTCAAACTCCTCATGAAAGTCAAATGGTGTAAACCGGGGAATTAGTGTTCTGTATGAACCTGGCACAAAAAACAGCACTTAACTGCTCCCTTTCTACATGTATGCCCCCCGGGCGAGCAGAGTCTGTTTGGCACTTAGGAACTGTCATGGGCTTCCTTTGTGTCGGCTTGGAATGGCCTGCCATCCCCTCCCTGCCTCCGGCCCTGGGCAAATATTCAGGTCAAGCAGTGGCAAACACTCTCCTCGCCGCGGTGAGTCCATGACCACTGCGGGGTCGGAGAATGTCCAGCCATACTGAAAGGGGGGGGAGAGAGAGAGAGAGAGGGAGAGGGGGGACTTGTCTGTCAGCCAAAATGGGAAACAAGGGGAGTTGAGGGTTTTGTACTGGCACATGTCCCGAAGCCTTCCTTTGGAGTTTTAATTTACTGTGGCGTGCTAGCCTGTTCCACAGAGGTCAGAAAGAGGATTGTGTGGCCACCTAACAAACGGAAAAAAAGTGCTGCTCGTGGCGGTGTCAACGCAAGGGGCTCTCATTAGATTCAGGCCATCAGCATTGTCAGACTTGTTGACTGGCAAGGCAATATTTTTGACCTTCACCGCCGACTTGTTTGTCTGTATCATGTTGTGCTTTTTCCACAGAGGTGTTTTTCCCCTAAGCCTGCATTTTCTTTGCTTTCAAACTTGACACCGAATAGCTTTTAACTTTGCGGGGAGGTGGGGGAAGGGGGAACGAGCTGGTGGTAGGTCGCTCGGTGGTGAGAAGATGCAATATAAGTTCATTACAGTTTATGGGGTCCCTATTGAAATGTACTAGAGAGAGGCGCACAAAGGAGGGTTGAGAATATGCTCACTTTCGACGACAAGAATGGCCAAGGTCAAAGCCAGCTGTAAGGGCTAATAATACGAACTGATAAAATGAATTCAAAGGACTGCATTAGTGACAGTCTTTTGGGGATGGGGATAATGAAAGGCGTGCACTAGGGGCCTTATAAAGAACAGACCCCTTTTAATCTTGTTTCACATGTTCCTTCAGAAGAACATCAAGGTTGTGCAACACAGCCCCCTCCAGTGTGAATCACACATGCAGCACAAAAGGTAGAGGGAAAACAAGGAAACGTATTTTTAGTCCTCTGTCAGATTAATCATCTGTATCTGTTTAATGCTTGTGTGTGTGTGTGTGTCACTGCTGTTGGTATGTTTTCTGAAGGTAGGCTATCGAAATGTTCCAGTAAAGGTGGGAGTTCTAGCTAGCTCAAGATCTAGGATGGTGATTTCGGCAATGCTCAGGAAAAAAACAAAATGTCACCCCTCTGCCTGCCCGTTAGCTAGCCGAACACGCCGGTGAGTGTATTTTAGGAAGTTTGCACACCTCATTGTGTCACCCTCCTTGCATAATGTGACACGGGATCTCGTGCAATGAGGAATGGGGATGCGGAGAGGGCGGATTGGGGATGGAAACATATTAAAACATCATGCATAGGGAATGTGTGGATGAATTTTTACACCATAAATTTCTCACACTGTCCACTTCAATAATTCAGGCAATGGAGCAAATCCCATTTTGCTCTTCATTGGCCGAGATATTTGTCACATGGCAATAGAGAGTCTTGACAGGTTCATGGAGGAATTCTTGGTGAGGGGATTCAGGGCACAGGATATGGTAAAATAAGGAAGAGTTATATTCCAACATTGAGATATGTTACCCACTGTTATATAATAGTTTTGCGTGAAATTGAGGCACCCTGTGGGCCCTCAATGGCAAGTAAAATTGTGTCAAAATAGTAGAACATTTTCCTTTCAATTAAGAACCTTATTTGTAGATAATTATCTTCTTAAGTGCTGTAAATCATGAGGATATTCTAGCGCCCGCAGACGTAGAGGAGATAAATGGAATAATCTTGAGTGATTGATCTGTATCTGCTTCTTAATGTATTGCACATGGCGCCACAACTATTGTGCCATGGCTGACAAAGTAATCTCCATTTAAGATAGAATGATCTCGGCTATTACCAATGAACAATTTGAGTAGTGCTGTTAAGGTGTTATGTGAGAAAACATAGCCTTGTAAAGATCGACGATACAATTTGATTCAAAGGAGATTCCAAAGAAGCCAGCCCTTTCAGACATGAGGTGTTGTGAAAAGAATCTCTGGTAAATCCCTCCACTAAACTCCTTTTTAACTGTACCCATTTTGCTAGTAGCTGTTTCATACTTCAAAGAGAAGCATATTGCCTAAGCTGTCTCTGTGGCAATGACAAGTTGAATTGGAGTACCATCGCATATTTTCTTGTTATTCATTCATAAAGCCTTGTGTCTGCATGCCCAAGTGGCCTCCTGACGTCCTCTGCCTCCCCCAAAAACAGGCCACCACTCTGCCTGACGAGTGCAGTTATTGATCCTCAGGTAAAACCACAGGCTGACTTGTAATGGGCCAAAGTGACAGAGATATGTGTATTCATACGCTGCGCCTGACATCTGGCAACCTAAATCAGTTTTCATTTACCACAGACAGACAGAAGCCCTGTCCAGGGGATCCTCTTTTAAAAAGATATGGATTCCAACGGTGGTCTGTGGCATGGCAGCTCTGCTCCGGAGCAGCCTCAGGCAGATTTGGGTCAAGCAGTGGCAAACTCTTGGTGTCATGCACGTACGTGGCCCTTGGAGAAAGGGAAGCCCTGTCATGTCTTAAGACATGAGTTCTGAAAGGAAGACACCTCATGTCTGCACTCCCAAGTAGCTTCTGTCTTTGACTGTATAGCCTGTTTTTCCTAAAAACGGATAGGCGAAATTCCCTGGAAAGAAACTTCTATAGTGTACACGTTCTGTACTTTGACCCAATGTTGTCTGTGATCGGTGCTGCAGCTTGTGCCTGGAGATATCGTAACTGGCCAGTTGCAAGAGGTCATCCGGTGGATTTTTTCTCAAAGAGGCTCCTGTAGAACATTGTCTTATCAGGTCACCTGTACAAAGCCCTTAACTCTAAGCTCATGTCACTTCAAGATAAGCTAACCTAACCCGAACTCAAATGTGACATGCCATCAATTGCAGCCTCCAACATGTGACCCAATTGCCTGGCAATTCATCAAGCCTTCTTGCAAGAATGGGACTAGCTTTACAACTCGTAGAATGTTTGGCTTTCCGCATCAGTGTGTGGTTATGTAAGGCACTGAAGGACTGCTACACAACTGTTGTTTGTTTTGTGTGACGCTATGTTGTTTTCTCCTTTGTCTTATTGCAGTGATTTCCATCCAACTATTGGATTTCAGTGCTCCATCTGTGAATGCTGTTTCATTTTCCATCAGAATATTAAATGTGTCTGCGCTAAAGAAGCAGAATGCTGAATACACTTTTAGCTGTTTGCCAAGCATTACCTGCATCTAAAAGATGTAGATAGTTTAATTACAGTCCAGGCCAGAGTGAGCTGCAGAATGAGATCTGACTTGAATATGACTCAGAGATACAGCAGCAGAGGTTTAGTCATTAAGTATTTCTTCCTTTTTAAGCATCTATTATTAATCTGCAGAAAAGGAGGGATTTTAGGGAATTTAGCCCCGAAGCACAGCTCCAGGCTCAAATGACATAAAGATAATATGAATGTATTTAATGCCGCAGTAATACTCGTTTAGCATACAGAAGCATTGTCACAATCGCCATGTTTTATGAGGCAAATCCTCAGTGAGTTGCAAAGGTACACATACGTAGGTAAGAAGAGCATTCCTGCGCATATAATCTGCTGTAAACCAATTTAAATTGAGCACAATTTATCTTTAATGGTCAGTATCAGCTGCAATCCATATGGGTAATGCACAATAATCAATTGCCTAATTGATTCATTACTTAAGGGTTTGTTAATTAATTCACTTCGATGAATCAATCACAGCTGCAGCACAGACCTGTGGTGGTTTATCAAGGTAATCTAAGCCTACTCCGAACAACCCCCTTGTGTCCTGTGTCCTCAGGCACTTCTCATCTGTGTGTGTGTGTGTGTGTATTTACTCATGGAACAGTTTTTCACTGTTCCTATTGATTGTGGGACAGTAAAAAGTGTGCACTATTGCACCCAGTTTTCCTAAAGTCCTATTGATTGCCTTTTGGCAGTGTTTTGGGACAATAAAAGAAGGCAGTGGTTGGAGTTAGACTCTAATGAAAAGCTGGCTGCGAGGATCCTCTCTGGGTTCCAGTTTTTACTGGAGGGACTCATTGGCCTTTGGAAATAGTGATGTCAGAGAGACATCGACCTAACACACTTCATCCCTGCCCTTCCACCCATGAAGTGCCGTCTAAAACTCCCCGAGGCCCTACCAGTCCGAGCTTGAAGACACAGAATTGAGCCACTGTGTAAAGCCTTGAATCAGCAAGGACATGCGGTGCTACGTCTTACATCCTCGAGCGCATTATCATAATACAGATGCCGGTGATAAAACGGGTAACACAAGCAGTAAATTTTGGCACAGATCAGCAAGCAAGCACAGATTGCTAGATTGAGCTCTTCCTGGATGTAAGATGTGAGGAAATGCATAAAGGACTGAGTGGTTTTAATAACTGAAGCTGTATCTTTAATTAAAACCTCATGCAGTAGCCAGGGAATGTCTTCAGTGCGATAGAACTCGGCTCAGTAAATTAGTCATGTGAGTGTGTGTACACACACACATACACGAGTGGAGGAGGAGGTTTGGCAGCCAACGCGCACACACACACACACACACACACTGAGGAGTAGGACAAGAAGGAGGGCCGGTAGTTTGAGAGGTTAGAAACTAGCGAGGCCATTTGTCTATCGACTTGTCAGCTGGTGGGAGAAAGATCCTCTCAGATCAGCGTTTTCCTCCGAGGAAGGGCGGATTCCTCAGGGGCCATTCTTGCAACACTGGCAACATGTCCATCATGACCATCTGTCAAAGAGAAGATCGTCCCTCCCCTCAGATGATCTAACCCAAGCTTAGAGTGTATTCGTCGAGATATACAATCTCCAAGAGTGCTGATTTAGGGGAACTGAGCCAGGCCCTCATAAGCTAACTCTTCAGACTATTGATTGCGTGACCACCAGGGTGCTTGAGTGTGATACATCCACACATTCTTGAGGAAATGATGGGTGAGAAGTGTGCTTACCCCTTCTTCGGTTACAATTTGTGCTTTCCCGCTGTGTCAAAGGTAGAGATGAGGTCATACCTCCGTTCGATCAATCGCCGTGTCTCTGTTCATCTAGATGATCAATAGCTACTTAAGAAGTTTGATCTTTGTGCGTGAGATCACAGTCGTTTGAATGGATTTAGATTCAAGGTTTTACCGCCTTCACAAAAGCTTGGCCCTAGAGACCGTTGTGACACAAATGTGGTGTCTGTGATAACAGGCTTGGTCATGCTTTATGGATCCAGTGCGTTCCAAGCATTTTTCTGTTTCCATCTGACAGAAACGCAGGTTTAATCTTGCATTAGGTTGGCTATAGTGCATTCGTTTTTTGTGTCAAAGGGGCAGAATATTACCGATGCTATGCTGCTCCACTGAAACAAATTGCATGTTACTCTTTAGAAAACTAATGGAGGCTTTATCGATTCGAACAAGGCCAGCCACTTGCTTTGTCTCGGCTGTCAGATTGTGTCTAAAGCAATTTCATAAAGATCATTATTTTCTTTCTTGGGATGTCTTGCAGCTAAACAAGATCCTCCTTCGTTCGTTCCTGCCTATTGTACTGCCCACGGCGGCAGCTCTTATGGTCCAATTGAAAATGAATTAGAATAGAATGACACATAATGAAAATCACTAAAAAACATTGGCACGTCACATCCCCTTAGCTTGTTGCACCCTTGAATAGATTGCTTGTGGGGTTCCAATTCCTATACTCGATCTAACGCAGCAAGAGAAAATGGGTTTAGCACACTGTAAAGGACAAGCCATAACATTATGGGTCATAACAAGCGGTGCCACTCATTTATCTTCTAATGGCATTATAGCGAGTGGGGGGAAAGGTGCTGACATGGATGTTAGTCATGCAACAAAGCGAGATAACTCAACACGTTTGCTGCACTTATGGTGATCATCGATGACATAATTGATGTAGCTGGCAAGCTTCGCAGTGTCAAATTCTGATCCAACAGGTCGCTTGAATAACATTACTGAAATGATTGCATGTTTTATCTTGTTTACTCGTTGGAACCCCCTTGTCTTCTGAAATTGTGAAGCATTTTGAATGCAGAATCTGTGCTCCATGAAGTGGAACCGGCTTTCACTCTCGAATTGATTGATGCGCCTTGTAGTACACAGACTAAGACTAACTCAAAGCATTAGGAAAGTTTTAAGAGAGGAAAAACGGGTAAATGTTTTTGAGTTATGCTCTGGTGAGAAAAACTGAATGTGCTGAGTTTTCAGTCTTCATTTTGTTCTGTGACTATACAACATGTTCTCACTCCCAACTCGTCAAATACAACAGCTTGGTCAGTGGCCTTAAGCTTCAAACTATGACTCACCTTTAGTGTTAGCTTTGGACATGAGGGGATCCTAGGTCAAATTAGGCACAAAAACTACTTGCAACCAGCCACGTAGCCACAGGTGTATCCAAATGTGCCTGTGCCATCTAAATCTAAAGTTGGCACACCAGAGAAAATTGTAAGAAATATGAGTTAGCTGCAAATTAAAACAAATTATTTTGCATTATTCCTTACGCTATTGAAAGTAATGGACTACAAGAGATACGTCACGTAAGTTCAAAGTTCAAATGACTGCATGCTTGCCTCGTCGGGGATGCTCCTCAAACCTCCTGCGCCTCTAAACCAAAACTATCCACCCTAGCCACAGCCCCTGGACTCGCTGGTGCTCTCACCATTACAGCTTTATTAGCAATAAATGCTGACAATGCTTGCTGACAAACATTTCAAATATTATGACATATTAAGACTTTTTGACTGTTATCAATGTTTTGATATGGTTGTGGTTTGGTTAGGTTTAGGCATAAAAACTTCATGGTTACGTTTCAGCATGTATAACTCAAAAACAAATCGGCATTGGTCACATAGGAGACGTGAACCCCAGTCTCCAGGGCAAAAGTCCTGTATATGATCTACCCAACCACCCCACCACACCTGCCTTGGACTTTCCCTGTTCTTTATCCTACTACTCCAGAGGGTAGTTTCCAGAAATGGACTCTAGAAGTGTAACTACAGCGTCAAACTTAGAAGTATGGGTCAACTGACCAGACTGCTGTATTTGATGCATTTGGAGTGAAAATGGGCTGGATTATACCTCAAAATGTATTGTTTGTGCAACTGTTGCAAGTCGATAATAGTTTGACTTTTTGGCAGAACCTCCTGTCTTGCAGAACTAGACTCACCCTGTCTGCAGCTAATAGCCCTTTTGTACAGCTACATCGCTGCAACATATAGTTTTATGCTTATGTTTACAGCTCTGTCGATACAACAGCAGGGAGGGGAGAAAAAAAAGGCAGCCGGCGATTCTGCTTCATCATAATCATTATGGTCCATTCCACATGGGGGAGAGGAACTTCATTATTGTACCTGCAGGGACTGTTAAAAGCAAACTCATGAATACAGAAAGCTTTCTCCTGTGCTGTGTTGTTTCTTTACAGTGCCACTGCTGGGGAATTCTTAAAGCGACATTCTTGATTTAAAAGTAATTCATATAGTACACACACATAATAATTCAGAATGTGTACATAATAATTCACAGGGTAGGCTGGATTCAGCTGGGGTCTGCTAGCTGTCTGTTTGAGCTCAAATAGAAGAACATATAAGGGGCAGGTGTGTCACCGCTTTTTTCTTACCTATGGTGTTTCATCATCTGAGAAGTGATGCACATTTTCCCATTTGGTATGCATTGATGTGCATTGACGTGACCTGACTGTAGCGCACATCTTTTCCCTTTAATAACATTGACTTAGCCTCTCCTCCTCACACAGAGTGAAGTCAGGATTCCATATTTCAGAGGTTATTATCACCAAGAAATTCACAGTGAGGGCATGAATCAGACGTACCCTAGATAGCATTTCACCACACAGTGTGAAACACAGAAAAGTAAGAAAAAAAAAATCATATTTTAATAATGATATGTATTCAGCAAATGAAATATGCCAGGCTTGCACATTTGCCTTGCTGAACAGACAATAAATTATACCTTGTGCATCGCCACCTAAGCCCAAGGATAATACCACATCCAATGAGTTGAAAGGAAATAGGGCTTGTGGAATGCAGGAAACAGAGTGCCCTTGCCTAAATCAAATGGCAGGGAGAGGAAACATTGACACCTAGGTCCTGTTGGTGCGATTTACCTCCTGCGTGTGTTTTTCCGCTGGGCCTCAGAGCACATATGCACGACGAGGTCGGCTTGTAAACACATGGCCTCGCTCCTTCTGCAGATAAACGTCGCAGCCACAAACATCTGTGCGTGTCAAGTTAACATGAAGAGGTGTAGTGACAACTGCAGACACACACACACACGTGTATGGTGGAGTGACAGATTGTATGCACAATCTTGTGTTTGCATTAGTATGTACATTGCAAAGCAAATTCCTGTAGCTCCAAGTCTAATTTATCAAACAGACTGTGTGAGTGTGTGGCATGGTGTGTGTGTGTGTGTGTTTCATCATGCATTCTGAACATACACACTCTTCTTCAAGATAGTGAATAAATGCTGCGAGCAAGTGTAGATGTGCACACACAGGCACAGAGGCAGCCGTGTATACATATGCATACACAGCCACTAAGGGTCACTTGCCCACGCACGCACGCACGCACGCACGCACGCACACACACAGTGCGGCAGGTTCTTATGGGAGTCTGGAGAGGATGAAATATTGCTGCAGAGGCCACACATGCACACAGTCCACATCTAAGTACACACACACACATATGCACCCCTGCATTGCCAACAGTGGACTGTCATTGTACACTGACCTAGTGTGGACCTCTGTTTCTGGTCATTTTGAAAAAAACACAAATAGAATGGAAAATTAACTTTTAAGGTCTTTACCACACACACACACACACACACACACACAAATTGAGGGATGATTTAAGCAACCGTGTGTGTTGTGTGAAAAAGCATCTGCTACTTCGTCTACGTGTTAAGCATGTTATGTGTCAGGTTATCAAGCTGTCAGCAGCTTGATAACTCGACACGTAACATGCTTACACACACACACACACACACACACACACAATATTAGCGTCATCTGTCATTTGGTTGCCACACATTGACAGATACAGTACATTCCAGTTATTACCTCAAGACTTGATGTAATCTCTGGCTCACACACATACACACACAAACACAAACACACACATGATACGCAGCCCACTGACATGGAGGCAGACAAAAGGCAGAGCTGACATCATGGAGGCAGGGCTGAAGTAAAACCAGTGACATCTCACCCCTAATAGTGTCTGATAGGTAAACAGAGCATAGCCACCCACCTGCCTTTTGGCCCAGGTGGAACCACTTGAGCAAATTGCCTCCTTAATTGATGGACTTGAACTGGTTGCTGTGTGCTAGCTCGTGTTTGTGTGTGTGAGTGTGTGACTGCTAGGGTTTCTGCCGCTGCCTGTGGCTAAGGGAGCAGTAATAGTGGAAAGAGAAATCTGTCAGCCGGTAATGAAATAATTGGCACAAACGGTTACACATGCGGGCTCCCGTGCGCTCACACGCAGTTGCACTTTCTAATGCACGTAACTACACACATGTGCACGGATGCAGACATAGATGCAGACTCTCCTGTGGGCTCTCATACACACACACACACCTCTTCAACCATGAGTACAGATAACAGCCCAGTGAATGAGCCTGATGCACCATTTCCTCTGGTTGTAGCTACAAATGAAGTAACCCAGTGGCTGAATATGGACAGACTGTGACAGCAAATGAGGCGGAAAAGGCACAGACGGATAAAATGTAGCGACGGAGGATGACGAGGGAGAGGAGAAAAGGACACTATATAAATATATAGTGTGGGGAGAGGAGCAAAAAGTGCATGAAAAGAGGACTCAAAGAGTAGAAATGATGACGGAGGAAGAGGGATGAGAGGATGAGACAGACAGAGAGAGAGTCACAGGTTGTTGCCGATGGGTTGCTTCCTGAAATAAATTCTTTTTGGGGGAGGGTTACCATGGCAACCCAGGTAACGGCAGTCAGGGATTGGTTGTGCAAGTAACCCGCACCAGCACTAAGAGAGAGAGAGAGAGAGAGAGAGGAATCATCCAAATTCTGTGTAGTTTCTGTCCAAGATTTCAGCCACACAGTTTAGGATTATCCAGGACTGTGTTTCATCAGAGGGATCAGAACTTTTATCATCAAGTCAAATCTTTGTCATTTCTTTCCTGCACAGAAGCTAAATTACTGTTTTTTGCTTGGAGCTAATCGACACTTAAGATGATGAGCACTGTCATTATTTTGAGAATGACATGGCAGAAGTCATCAGTTTTGTACATTTTTGATGTTGATGTGCTCACTGTCAAATTTCCTGCCAACCTGGTGTCAAACTGCGTGAGTCCCAAATGTTTGTAAAAGTGGTTTGACTGGGGCAAACTTTAGGAGGAGCCGTGAGCTAAAAATAGATCATATTCACTGTACTTTACTCGTAAACTGTGGAAGTATTCAGATGTGTTATTTAAGTAAAAGTAGAAGTTCTGCCCTGAAAATGTCAACATAATGAAAGTGCATAGATATAACTAGCAAGATGTACTTAAAGTAAAACTTGTGATTCTGTGATTGTTATGCTATAGTATGTTATATTATTGGATTATTATTGTTAATTCTTTAATGTTTACAAAGTATTTTACTGATTTTAGAAAGTGAGCTAATTGCAACTATTTTACACTCTTGGGTAGTAATAGTAGTCTAAAATGGTGCGTCATATTTTTTAAGATCATCATATGTTTTGTCTATAGAGTACAAAGTGCAATATATCCCTCTGAATTGTACTGGAGAAGAAGTACCAGTAGGGCTGGGCAATATAACTGAAAAATGTATTGCAATAAATTGTATCATTTCAAGCGAAATTGTTGATAGTTATCGACCATTTTTAATGACCGGGTGTATAAAGGTTGAATGTAACCACTTTGTTTTTAATTAAACAATCTTACTTGAATTTAACATTTTTGTCTAATGATTAAAAAATAAATGTTACTATTGAAATTAAGGGCTATGACTTTCCTACATAAATGAAAAAGAATAGCTAGATTTTTAATAATTTGTCTTTAAATTGTCCAAAATAAGTCCAGCAGTGTTATAGGAGTGCAATGCTAGAGCTGTTAACTGATTTTCAGTACCTGGCGCCTACATTACCCACAATTCAACCTAGCTAAGTTGCCTGTAGAGACCTGTAAACACACTTTAATGTGTGAAATTGATGGAGTTACCCTTTAAGTTAAATGGCTTTCACTTCTTATTCACCCTGGGCCATACAGTTGAGCTAGTCTACCATTTCCTGTCCTATCTCCACACTGTTTTAGGAATGTGCTGACCTCAATAACCTGCATCACTCCATTGTTGTGTCATATGTCGATGGTGCAACCGAATGATTGGCTATTTGCGTGTCACTTGTAGCACGCTCCATTATCAAACAATATGAGAGGTTGTTTATGAGCCAAGGCAGTTGCAGTTAATGAATTTAAGTGAAGCTATCTATCGTTTTATTGCCCAGGCCTGAGTATAAGTACCTGATGTTTGTTTCCGAAAACAGCCGTTGAATCAGTTTACTTAGCTGCATTCGAAAGATGAGAATAAAAATAGAAAGCCAGTGTGCTGAGAGAAATTAGATTTGTATTAATATGTAGCTTTAACTCTTGTGCTTATGCATGTGAATTGTCTGATGTTTGCAGAGGTTTTGTGTGACGTTAGGAAAGAGACTCTCTTGAGATACTATTCACATTCCCATTAGTGCCAATGCTTCATTTCTGCAAATCACAGCCCTTCAGAAACCTACATCATCTAGAAGTCCATATAAAAACAATATAATGTCTTATATCAAAATGAAACAATATCCAATCCTAAAATGGAAAACTTGATTATCGGGAATCTTGACTGACATCTTGTATTGATGTTTCCTGAACAATAAATCCCAGGCTAACATAATGTCCATTGTTCCTGTGGTCATTGTTATCTGGACTGTTATCTGGACCTGTTTTTCTGAGTTTCCACCTCATTATTTGCACGATCGTGTTTTTTAAGTTGTATTATGTTATGTTTTTTTAATTCTGGTCACTAATTAGGCCTCCTCATTCTACTATCACTTGTTCTGTTTTCTAAGCTTATCCTTATCCTTGTAAATGGTCGCCTTAATTACCTCTCAGCCATGCTGCTGCCACATTTTACAGTGCGTGAGGACCTGGCAGTTTGAGTACCGGCCAGTCGCATTTACTCAACTTCCTCAAAATAGCTCCATAATGGTGCTGCGCAAGTACATGTGTCTTCAAGTGTAGCCCTCTGGAACTGAGAGGAGATAGAAGAGAGGACACAGTGAGACAGCGGAGAGGTGTGTGTGTGTGTGTGTGTGTGTGTGTGTGTGTGTAAAATATGTGTGTTTGTGGATGCAGATGTTGGGAAGCTGTGCCAGAGAAAGCCTCCGCAGGGGACTGTACACGGTTGTGTAATGTCTGTGCAAGTGTGTGTGCGCGCAGGCAGGTGTTCTTCCATGACTCCCTGTATATGTGTGCCTATAGTTGTGTGTCAAGACAGGCCCCAGTCAATGTGTGCAATCTTATCGTGTGTGTGTGTGGGTGTGTGTGAGAAAGAGAGAGAGAGAGAGGGAGAGAGCTTCAGAGCCTCTGCAACACAGCCCGTCAATAATTAGCACAGACAGCAGGGGGAAGACGATGAGAGAAAACAAGAGGAAAAACAAGAAGGAAAAAATGAAAGAAAAAGAAAAAATAATAAGAGCGGCAAGTGTAGCTGCGTTCCCCACCCCCCACCGCCAACCCCTCCTCCTCCTCCCCCCCCCCCCACCCCCTGGTTACCGTGGAAATCCAGATAAGGATGTTTCCTCTCTTATTCTGCTAACAGGGCTCTGCATTGGCTCTGACAGAGCCTGAATACCAATTACACACTGCCCTGGCACCTCCTCCGCTGGAGATAGAGACAGAATAGGGGTTGTGGGAGCAAGACGGAGCGACCGCGGTGTCGTTGGGGGGACAGAGGGGGGACAAAGTGAATAGTACATAAAACGACAACAAATTCCATCTCCATTGTTTACACACTGCCTTTCTTTTCTTTTTTTCCACACATAGTGTTGTTCCCGTCACGTCTCTCGCTTGTTTTTTGCTGCATCACTTAATTAAAAAAAAAAAAAGAAAGATACACACAAAAAAAACAGAAAAATGGTGACAAATGGGAGAGAAACCAGTGCAGGATAGGCGCCTGTGGAGGAAAAGATGGAGTATCTGAGAGTTTTGGGAGCAACTCTGTCAACACTCCCTCTGTCCACAACTTCTCTAAGGTGCTCCCCCCTCCCTTTCCTGATCTTCTTCAAGCAACGGCTGACCATCGGCTGGTAATAATAGCGGAGGCCTGATGATAGCTCTGGTGTTGAAGCCAATGAATAATTAATCATTTATGCCGCGCTGCAGTGAGCACATAGTTTCCTTTAAAGCACGTTGACTGTCTGTGCCCTAGCTCGAGCCCCTGGCTTTATTGCCAATGCACACGCATGTGGACATGCATACACACATTTATATGAACACGCTCATAAAGGAGACCTTCCTGTACATACTTGACACACTCTCTCCTCTTTCCTATTTCTTCCCGTTTCTCCGTGTCCTTCTCTTTTGTTGTTTGTTGTCGTGAAGCGGTGCTGTTTTCTCTGTAGGAGCAGAGTGTGTTGGGAGGGAAAAGAAAAAAGTGGACGTGGATGTGCTCAAGTCCTCCGAGGAAGAGCTACAATACAGGAGGCAGTGCAGTCTTTAACTCCCAAAGCATTAACATTGTGTCACTACCTGCTGGGATACACAATGCCCTCCTCTCTGTGGCCTCTATTTGTTTTTTTATTTTCCTATATTGCAGGTGCTACCTTTATGACTGGCACAAAGACTGTGTTGACACTGAAAAGCAGCAATCATCAACTCCTGCTCATCCAGTTATTGTGGGACACTGTGTGGACGGGGTACGCGGTTCTATGCTGCACTGAACATCTTTGTCCTCCTCCCATGTACTTGAAAGCGCATTTAGTGCGTGGTGTTTTGTTGACTGAAATGATGTCAGCAGGTTTGCACGGTGGCTTCATGTCCACATTTCAGATCAGATAGATCAGGCAGTTTGCTCATGATTTCACTGTCATTCTGTACTCAGACTCTTAATAGGGCCTGGTGGAGTTTCACTATCTACATATGTGTGGCTGTAGAAACTAGCAAGATAAAGGTTGGTTGTAAAATAGGATGTTCTTTAAAAGCTGTCCAGTGGTTTGAAAACTACTTGAGCAGTGTGTCCACGTTGATTGCCTATTTTCTAGCTTTTTGAATATACAAAATGGTGTCCCCCAGGGATCCATATTGGGTCCTATTTAATTTTAATTTCTATGAATAATTTGTGTTGTAAATTGATAGCAAGTAGCATAATGGTCAAGGTACCATCTTCTGGTACCATCGTTTTTACTGCCATGGAAGAACGAGCTGTTGATGGAGTAATAAACCCAAGTTTATTAAATGGAAAACGGTGTTTCTGCTCTCATCTTGTCGAAGTGTAAGTAGTAATTTTATTATTAATAATATTCTAAAGTAAGGTATTTCATTCAAATGATAGTAACTTGTAATATGTAATACATTACATTTTGGAAGTAACTTGCGTATTAGAATTAATAATGAACTAATCTTACTTAAAATAATTTATAGTTTTTGATGCTATCTGATAATATTGTGTTTGCATCTTTACTACCGTCTTGAGTACCCCGAGTAGTGTCTGCAGGTACAAATTAGATAGGGCAGCCTGTATCTAGACTGAGAGGTGAAACTGAGGGCAATATAAGTCCGGAAACACTCGCAACAGTTGCTGTTGCTTGTTAAAGGGTAACTCCACCAGTCTTACACATTAAGGTGTGTATACAGGTATTGTAGAGTACATATATGAAAAAAGTAGTGCATAGCCTTTTGAGGTTTGAGAGGAAGCTGCATAAAATCAGTAGCTAAGCTGCATTGTGGGTAATGTAGGCGGCAAGTTTCGAAAGGAAGAAGAATACGTGGAATAAAAAAGGTGATTGGTTCTTGCTACGATGATTTTGATCATTAATTTTTGAATGGTCCATAATGAGTCCAACAGTGTTACAGAAGTGCAATGTCAGACCAGCCTGGAGCTTACAATACCCACAATGCAACTAGTTTCTTGAATGACGTCAATTGAGGCAATTTATCAGATCACATGCCGCTTCCTTTGCAGCCAAAAAAAGGCTTTATACTACTTTTTTTTTACATACTCTCCAAGACCTGTAAACACACTTTAATGTGTAAAATTAGTGGAGTTACCCTTTAAGCTCAATGTTTTGAGCACACAATAATAACTGAGTGTGACTCTGAAAACAGTGAGTGGTACAAAAATGAGCCTTTATAAAGAGCCAACTGTCTGTGATAATAAAAATATGTCTCAAAAACCAAGAGAGGACTTGAATGCTCCTTCACCTCTTCCTGGCTGTACTTCTAGAGTTATTTTGCATGGCTGCCATGTTTGATCAGCACTCTTGCAAAAGATGGGGGGTTTTTGAAAGTCAAATTTTAATTCCTCTGACATTTTTGGAGGAGGGGTCACATCAGCTGCCTCTAACAAGGTTGCATAAGCTAAGTAAAATAATTTCACAGTGACTCACACGCATGAGAAATGAAGTTGAGCAGTTCTTTTTTTTCCCCACAGCTGCAATGGTCGGAGTTTAATTAGCTCTGTCACATACTTTCCAGTGATTTGCAGAGTACATCCAAATGCGCACACTTGATATTTAGCATGGTGGAAGTGAATATTAAGGTAGCAGCATATCTGTCACGGTGCTTGCAATGCTGCCAAAGATTCCTCGTGCTTCTGAAAAGAGCATTTTGTTTATTTTAAGTGACCTCGACTGCTCAGTCGCAATGCATTGAATATACTGTCAGTAACTGCAGCAGAACCAGAAAATTATAACTGTACACAACAAAACCTTCCCTTTAAAAATGAAATTGTACCCCGGAGGTTCCAGCATGGTGTCCATGCCAATCTGCACTGCTTTCCTGCAGGGAATATTCCAACTATTTCGCTATTTTTCTATATGCGTCTCGTCTTCCTTCCCGGCTTTCCTGCACCTGAGGCACAAGATTGCGATATCTCTGCAACCACGGGGTGGGCAGTAAGGTGTGTTATCGCTGTTGACACACTTTAAGAGGCGCCACACATGCACGAATGACACACACATACGGACAGGTACTGCACCGCACAGATAAAAAAGATTGTGACACTCTCTTCCTTGGTGTACCTCAGGGGCAGAGGAGAAACAAACCAAGCAGTCACACCCTGAAAATGGCAGAAATGTCATTCCATATTATTTCCCACTGGCGGTTCAACTCTGTTTGCTTTTGTTTTGTTCAAATTTGCTGCGTTTTTAAGTCTTTTTCCTTTTAGTTTTGGACCAGATGGTGGAGGTAACGTCAACAAAAATCATAGTTAGTTGTGTACACGCCCTTGCGCACGCATATGTTTGCCTCTGTTTTGCTGCGTGCATTCTGTTCATCTCACCAGTAGCCAGGTTATCTCCTCCTTTATCATTATCTCCTACACTAGCTCATAAATCTGTGCGCTGATAGCGCTTGCTCCGGCGTCCTAATGCATATTCATAACACTGCCACCTAAATATTCATGAGCAACTGTCTGGCCAAACAGCTTCCCCCGCCAGAATAGTGAAATATAAGACACAGTTTGCCTTTTTATGTGCTTGTTTTCGCTGCTGTTTGTGGCAATGGGTGGGGAGCTCTGGAGGAGATGATGTATTTGCATGTCTCAAAGAGAATTATGGGTGCAGAAGTTTCCCTGCAAGTATGCAGACGACTTCGCCGAGGTAGTTCCCACTTTCTTTTCCTCTTTTTTTTCAAAATTATCCAAGGGCTGGTAGTTGAAGGTGAAAAATGAGCAGAGTAACAACATTTGAGAGGTTTATTTTGCAGCGATGGTGCACATTCATCACGGTTACAACCATAAATGACATATTATCATGCAAATTAGAGATGCATCACGAGCACTTTTTTTACAAGCAAAACAAAACAGTAAACTGAATGTGTTTTATCAGCTGAAATCGAGCGCTTGATACCTTTCTGAGTTTAACAGTGCTGAAACTGCTGAAAGTCATCTTCTTTGTACAGTGGAGATCGAACCTCTTATTAAAGGAGCATTATGTAGTTTTGGAGAAAGAATTTAAAACTCAGAATTGTAATAGATTTTTATTTTTTTATTTTTTTATAACTGAATAAACAAGCTGTTCTCAGAGGAAAATAAGGTCCCCAGAACACAGTTTAAAGCTAGAAAAGTGGCAGGGTCCGCCACGTATAAACAAAGTAAAACAGTGTGAAATTGTGTTGTCCTTTAAAGTCAGTTTGTTCATTTAGTTTGTTTAGGCATAAAAATCAGTCAATCTTCTTCCCCAGAACTACATAGTGCACCTTTAATGCTTCACATCTAGTTTTGCACAATCAAAAGTAATGCAATCAAAGGTAAAGTGAATATTAACCCCAGCTGTGACTTCTCTCTCTGATTCTCATGACAGTGAGAATTAGAGAAAGGAGAAAGCCATGCTCAGAGATGTCTTCAGATTGAAAAAAACAACAACAGACAGTGTGGAAAAAAGCATGTTTTTCTCTTTCATTTGTTCACTTCACTTATTCTCCGGATGAATAACTTGATAGCAGATTGATGGCAGTCGTAGAGAATTGGAGATGAGCAATGCCAGGTTGTCATACACAAGAAGAGGTTGTCAGAATCCCGTCATTTTTTCATTAGTTACAAGTGTTTTGCCACGGCGTATTTGCAAAAATATACCTCCGACATTTAAATATGGTGTCCGCAATGACACATCGACCTTACTGACAGCGATACGGCACTGTTTAACTGTTTCTACATGACTTTAACATGAGGAGTAATGATCGGTACAAGGTGTAAAGTTTGTCAGCCAAGGAAGCCGACTCATATTCATTCTATTTCAGATTGGAGCGGTTCATATATTGATAATATATCATTTGGTGATATGAGGCTATATATCATCTGAGATTTTGGATATCGTTTTATCGTGGTATGACACAAGTGTTGTCTTTTCCTGGTTTTAAAGGCTTCGTTACATAGCTGTAAAAGCTTAAATAGCTGAATCTTCACTTTAGCTGCTAAGCTAACAGTATTAGCGTCCACCCCATCTAAATTGGTTGTACTGGCTCGACAGCGTGTCAAGTTTGTAAATAATGTCTTATCAAATCAATTTGGGATCTCGAGGCCACCAGATGAGTTAAATGGGGTCGTTTAATCTTTTGTTTGGTTATTTTTTTACTTCAGTCGTTTAAGAGGATGCTGTAAAGCCCCAGAAATGTTTTGCAAACTACAAAACTTTAACCAACTAAGGCCATATCACCCAGTCCTACTTTAGATCGGCTGGAGAGCGCTGTAGTCTCAGAGACGTCAAAAACTGCAGTGATCATCTCCTTTTCTTTAGCATCCAAAGTTGTACTTCAGCTCTTTGTCTTAGTTACAACAGAGGACATTTACATCCTGGGTATTGATGAATGAGCACCCTTTTAGCAGACCTGATGATTCAAGTTTAGCTGAACAAAATGACTGGGCTTATAAGCTTGGGGTAACCGTATTATATGTGCTGTGCCAAAAAAAAAGCCTTGGGGGAATTCCTTTATTAACAACCTCTTCCCTACTGATGTTTAATACACCGAACAGCAAGTTTAATATACACTACACAGTCATTTACCATGTTTGTAATTCATTCAGTATAATAACATTATGGTAACACATTTTAAGAAAAACTTAGCGACTACTTCAAGTGACTAATTAAGAATTTACACAAGTGGCTGCTGGTCTGCAAGGAGCTCTGCCTGAGAAACTGCATCACAGGTAGCAGCTTCATGCTCACTACAGAACCTCGTTGCTGTGTTTTTGTACATTGCAGGCTACTGATTCCACAGACAGTACTGTGCTGCAGTGTTGTTTGGTAAGGTAACATTCAGTAAAGCTTAATCATTTTTGATGTTATGATATATTGTAGGCCTCTGTATTGTGATATCTACTAAAGTTAGCATGCTAACCAGCTAGCCCCGGCCCATCCTGGTTCAAAGCTCCTGTGCTAGTGGTGTAAACACCAACACTCCCCTGGTCCCGAGCACCCAGTCCGAACTGCTAGCTGCACGGCTAACTGAGCTAACTAGCTAACGGCAGCTAGTGTTAGGAGTTACTTCTGTAATACGCTGCTCCCATTTGTGTCGAATATAAATTTGACAATTGGCCAACAATTCTTACATATTGCAACTTTAAGTAGCCTATCTGAAAGATGCTCTTCTTGAGTGAGGTTGAGTGAGAGTGCTTTTAATGCATTGAAAGCACAACTCCCATAAGGACCCATATGCTGTAACAGTCCGTGCATTATCATAAGTTATCATTTTATGTGTTTAGTAAAGTACATACTGATGTATCTATAATACTGTATGCTTCATGATAACTTTTTATTGTTGTTGGCAAGTAAAGTGTAATGCATTTTCATGTTTTTAAAAGAATTTATGCTGCATCATCAGCGTATATAAAGCAAAATACATGCATTTGGTCTGCCATAACACTTGTAACTCATAATAAGTCACATCTATGACGCCTTCGCTGTCAATTTAATGATCAGAAAACAATGTGTGATTATGAGTGCAGCAGTAAAGCATTGTGAATGCATTATGACTCACAGAAAAGTGTTATTATTGCTTTTATTTTAGCTGTAGCTCAATTTGAGGGACTCTCTAGAGAGCAATCAGTGAGCAGGTAGGAGATCAGCAGGCGCACAGTAGCTGTTGCCAGGATGAAATGTGACCGTCCTGTAAAAAGACACTTGACAGTCTCTCTCACCACGAGGCCACATGATCTTACTTTGTTATTGCACCAGCAGATATGCAGCTCCTCTTAACAAATTGAGACACGGGACTGTTGTGTGACTATGCCAAAGTGACAGACAGCTTTTCCCTTCGTCCCTCACATGGCGTTCCCCCAAGCAGGCATCATACGGTCACCAAATTATTCATCTGTGGAACATTTGAAATGGAAGAAAAAAGCAGACGAACAAATTTCCCTCCTCCTCTCTTTTACATCTTTCGATCAGATGGCATTCCTGAGTCGGAGTAATTCAGTTTCCAACAAGCCGAAAATGTGTCGCAGTCACTGACACGCAGCTCCGAGGGAGCGTAGCATGTGCGAGCGTGCGCGCGTGTGCATGAATGAAAGCCACCTCTTAACAATGGTCCGACATGAGATGAGCTGTGCGCTTCATGCTCGGCGCGGCTGTCTCATTGTCAGTCAGTCAGCTGTCAGCGGCATTATTGCGATGATTAGGAAAAAGCCTTTTGTTCAGATGAGAGAATGATCTCTGTTCGGCTCATTTGGATTGGAGGGGAGGTGGAGAGGAGAGAAGTAAGGACTGATAAATCCGACTGAATAACTTGGGTCACGCGTCAGACCACACTTTTAGTTTTTTACTGGTTTTCTGTCTCTTTCGTGTCTTTTTCCTCTCCGCCTCATTTTCTTCCACTGCATCTCCATCTCTAACTTGCCCTCTCTCTCTGTCCATCATCTCCTTCTCCTGCTCTTCCTCTCAGACAGTGACAGTCCACACACAGAAACGCAAATTGCAAACTTTGAAGTCTGAATGAAGTGACAGCTGCAGGCTTTCTCACCGTCCCTCACCGTCCCCCGGGCTTTCATTGGCACCCTAACTTTGCCCGATGGTAATAGGGTGAGCCGCTAATCAGGCGGTACTATGACTATTTTCAAGCATGAAACATCTGAAGGCGTCTGGTAGTTGAATGTTTACTTAACCCTTTCCCCCCTTAGTTAGTGTTACTACGCCTGTGAATCTTACCATTCTTGCATGGTTAACAATAACGGCTCCTCATTTCTAGCTAGCTCTAGTCATCAAATGGCTGACTGCTGTTGCTAACTTTGCTATAGCGAGCTAATTAAGCTAATATTAGCTTCATTGGATGGTTTTATAACAAGGGCTGAAAACTCTTTCTCAGAGCTATATGCTATTACAAACTTGTCTTTTTTTTCAAACTATGTTTTCACTCCTGAGCGTTAGGAAGTGAATTAACTGAAGTGTTTGGCAAACGTAGCCTAGGTAACACTGTGTCTCGTAACTTTAGCGAGGATTGCTGGAGTTTAAACATCCTTAAATCCAATAAAGCGAAAGACATGATGCTAATGTTAGTGTAAACTAGGGCTGGGCCATCGTCCATCGCCAATGGCTGACAGTCTTCGACTACTGAGCCCCAGAGAGCACAAAATTGTAGTAACCCAGCCAGTTTGTAGTTCATGATGTGCTCCTTGGCTTAGAAAATAACACTAGCTTACCACTTGTATTTAGCTTGAAATGCTAACCTGTTTTTGCAGGTTTGGTCTGTTTTTGCAAACACATGGTTTAATCCATTAGTCAAACTTTTGCTCTTGTGTTTTCTGAAGGCTACACCCTCCCAACTCTTTAAATGCAGAGAAACACTCTTACTACAGCCCCATTCCTTTGACTTCATGTGTTCCAGACATATAGACTGGCTACAAGGTATATTCAAAGCATTTCCAAAAAAGCAAGGCCCTTCTGAAAATTTTTATGCAGCTATCAGCTTCACCCTGAGTTTCATTGCTTGTCAATGCAGACACTGCTGGAACGGCTCACCTGAAAAGCAGCCAAAAGCCGAGACCCATCAGCGAGAGTGGAGGTTCTGATGGGTTGCGTCTCTCTGTTTTCATCTCCTGTATCCCAAGTTGTGCTTACAGCCTCTTTTTCCCTCCGGGACACAAAAATATTAACTTTCAGCCTGCTGTGGCTGCCAACTTCCCGCACCTAACGGCGCATTCTGTCCATCACAGGGACTGCATTAGACGGGGTTCTGGCAGCGTTAGCCAAAACAAGGAGCTGCTCCTTCTGTTTTTTTGGAGGTCAGTCACCTAATAGACTAATTCAACGTGTTACACTGAACTTGTAGGACTTGTGTTTTGTGTTTTGTCCGACTATGCATGTTTTTTTCTGTAAAAATGGGATACCACTCTTCTGTTTGCAGGGTGATTGCACTACACTGTAGACCTTTACTCCCTCTTTCCCTGAGAGTAGTAAATTAAAGAGGCGCTTCCTTCCACATTGGCTGCAGGAGCTGTTTTCTTCTTTGTGGGCAAGAAGTACGGGGTTACCTCCTCATATATTGACTCTCTGCCTTTAAATAATTAATCAACCTGTGCCTGGTTGGGTCACCGTTTTCAGTAAACTGGATTTTCACAGACAGACTCACATTGAAAAGGCACTGAAAGGGAAAAAGTCTGCAACGCAATGATCCGACTATAAACCTCCGAGCATTTGTGAACATGTTTTGTTCCTCACCTTTACCTGCACACCCTGTGATGTAGTGGTTTATTTTCTTCCATTGATCGGCCATCAGTAACTTTAAATAAATAACCAGCAACGGGCTCGAAGCAACCAAACACTGAGCCACAGAGCAAATCTGACTACACAGAATAGTTCATTCTTCGTTCATTACAGGAAAGTACAATACAAGTCTGGAATATGAAGGATTCAGAATGCAAGACAACAATATCTGTCCCTGCATCAATTTTTAAAATCTCTTGTGTTACGCTTCTCCTCATGGCCTGGTTATGAACACGTGATCATACACCATTACACTTTCACCCACTTCAAAACGTTGTTACATTAGGAAGCTTTCTGATGCCGAGTCATGGGATGAAGCTGTCTGCCTGAATCTTTAACCTATATCACTTCTACACCAAAATAAGTGTTTTAACTGTGGGTGGTATTGCTTAAAATAGTCAATTGACTCCTTTCACATTTACCTCTTCGTGTTTATTCCCCAGCAGATCATATACCTCATCCAGAAGACGTTAAAACTTGGTTTAAAAAGTCTTAATCAATAACATTTTGAATTTGACATCATTTTTTTGATTGAGCTGATGATGGAAGCTGCTAAGGAGTGAGACATTTTGCTTCCTTTCTCATCTCTGTTGAGAGTTGCACATGTGCAGTACCGATCAGGAAGCTGACACGGCTTGTGTAGTAACACGGAAGTAACTGACAATATGACAACGGTTACTTTTTTAAAGATCTTTCGCTTAATCACTCTTTCAAACTGACAGACGGAAAAAGTAGAAGCCAGCATCCTTAACTTCAACGCACGTCATAGCGTGGTGCCCGACATGGGGCGACGATTAGCGTGTCCACCCGGTAGTTGTGTTTCCATCACAGCCGATCAGAGCTGGAGCAGATAAACACCCTTGCTGGTACACATTCACATTAGAGATAAAAGTCAGATGTTAGTGGGTTTTAGTGGGGTTTTTGTCCGGTGTGAAAGAGGTAGGTTTCTATTAGACAAATCTCCGTACACATTGTTACACTGAGAACAGAATTTCCCTCTTTCTTCCTTGTAATAAAAAGTTCTTACTAACCGACTTTCCGCTCTCACAGCAAAATGACCTCGGTTCACACCGTGTTTGTTGGTTATGCAAAATAACATGGTGGCTTTGAATAAAATCAACTTATCTAGGACGTAATATAGATAATGCAGAAAACACAGTTCCCTTCAAAACCCGTTTGCCATGTTAACCACGTACTGAAGAGTCTTTTCACATCAGTGTCATTCTATCATCTTCCAAAAATATACAAATGTTTTGCCATCATCCACCACAATGACTCAGGCTCAACAGTTAACCGAACATATCAAGTTGTACATACAAAGCAGCAGAGCTACCTGTAAGTCGGTAGAAATTAAATAGAAGAGAGAGAAGCTGCAGATGCAGAAAAGGCCGCTGTTTTATCTTCTTAACTAGCTCCGAATTACAAGGAGAGGACAGACAAAACAGGCTTTTTACAGCAGCTGTTTTTTTTTTTTGCTGATTTTAATTCCTATTTAGGATCCTAATTATGTTAGACACAACAACACTTTTACAGCAAGAACACTGATTAGCACAATCACTTCTGCCTCTTTTCTTCATATCACCCCAAAGGTCTAAATCTGCCGTCGGGGCGACTCCGGCACCAGGATGCAGAGTTCATTTTAAAGGCGGAGAAAATGATGAGATTTCAGGAGCGCGGATACGGCAATAAGGCGATCACTAAATCCTATAAAAGAGCGCTTTATTGCTAAAGATAACTGTAACTACAACTCAACCCAAACCACACCACTGATCTTATTATATGCAGTCTGCAATGTTCCCCTTTGGCTAGTAAAATAAAATGGAACATGCTCTGAAATTGGCATTGACATCTATTTAAGCTACATAATATCTTGAAGGAAAACGACATCATTGCCGTGAGGACTCCATGACGGTTTGGAGCTTGTGTTCATAGTAACTAAGTCTTAATGTCCTTTTTTTTCTTGAATGTATTCAGGTTTTATATGCAGCCTTTAAGAGAGACAAAACCAAAAGTGGACGCAAAAAGAACAACAGCCAATCAGAGACAGACTTGGACACACACCAACAGAAAGACGCAAAGATCAGAATGACAGATAAGACCAGGAGAGGCTGGCAGACGGAGCGATGCGTATGTGTGTGTGTGTGTGTCTTTATGCCCCAGCTGAGCCTCGGCAGAGCCGCAGCACAGAGGCCAAGTTAAATGGGGAGGGGAGATTAAAGGCAGTGCCGGGGCCTGCAGCCTCTGTATTCAATCACCACTCTGCCTCACACCTCAGCCTGCATGCTGATCAAGCTGCAGTGAAAGGAACCATGCACCCTGCCACTCCCATACACACAAGTGCACAGATACACACTTGTGCTGTCATGATATCAGATTTTTGACCTTACTGAAAAATGTCAGAATAATGACAGCATCATAGTTTATTAATAGTATTAGATATTCATGGTTGAGATTGTTTATGGTAGTGTTTTCTCTGGTACAAATGTCAACCTGGTTAATGTCACAATCACTGCAGCTTCACTTCACAACAAACTACAACTCATGATGGATTTATGACCCTTTGTCAAGATGTTATAGAGGTGTTGGAGCAGATTTATTTATTATTCAGTGTAAAATTTCACCTGTTGATTCATTATAGCAGCACTGCAACACTAGATGGATGTCATGTGTCATATACAGTAAGAGGTTTCCCTCAACTGAAATGACTACTTTTTAGTAGGGCTGCATGATATGGTGTATATATATATATATATATATATATATATATATATATATATATATATATATATTAGTCGCACCCTGGAGTAATGATCATTTTTGCATCTCAATTTTCATTTTTACTAAAAATTCTATTAAAATCATGATTTGTTGTCGTTTGCGCCAAACAGACATGTTTTCCTATATTTGAAGATTGTCGGCCAGTGCATCTTCACTATTATGCTGTCTGGTCACGGAGCATGTGTGACTGACAGGACGGGAGGGCGAGGGCTGATTGTCACCTAGTAAACAATTAATCGTGGATAAAATGCTAGAATTGGTCAGCAAATGTTCCAGACGGCTGTTAATATACCTGGGCGGACTGCCCAAGTGAAGTATATGTGTGGGAAACACTGCCATATGTCAGTTTGACAATATTTCAATTAATTGTGCAGCATTACTTCCGAGGAATATATATCACTCGTTGCCAACAATTTCTTGCCTTAAATTTATATAATGACTTCTGATAATTAGTCTTAAAAAACTTGGGTAGGGAAACGCACCATACAGAATCATTAGGTTCTATAGCTTCAGTTTTTTGTCCGGGTGGTTATGTTGAAGAGTCTGACCATCTTTATATTCCATCATATATGTTATTTCCGGTGGTATGAAGGAACTGGAGCATTGTTCACTGACATTTAACTGTAGCGTCAGGGCAACGTTCCATGCTTCACCTGTTTAATGCTGCTCTAAAACCTGCCCCACTGTTCTGATTCGGCTCGCTTGCTGAACCATCTGCATGGTTTATATTTACAGTGTTGGCACTAAAATGTGTTTGTTTTCTGCCACACAGGTGAACTGTAAACCGCTACAGTGGAAAGGTTTATCTAGTTATATTACAGCAATTTAGGTACAGTGTTAATCAGGTGAGGAGAGGGTGTCTTTTTTCAAGTATATAAAATATTTTACTGTCTGCAAACACATACCAAGCATCCCGGTATCCTGCATTTATTTCCTTGGGAAACTGTAACAAATTAAAGTGAGGTTTCCCAGGAAAGACTGGACGTCTATTTCAGGTATCAAACTGTGTTGTTGTGCATTAATTATACATGATCACACTGCTCTATCCATTTTGAAACTGAGAGCGACAGTCCAGAGAGTAGACAGTTTGCACCAGAGACGCTTGTGCAAGATGCAAAAAAAAATATAAAGAGAGAATACCTGAGCCTCTTTTCAACTTATTCCATTTTATCTTCACTCAGCTCGGGCCTGACCAATCGCAGTCGTCGTGCGCTCCTTGTCTGGAGACCTAGTAGCCCCGAGCTGCAGTTACATTTTTGAAGAGCTGCACCTCAGCTGTGGCAGTCCCTCCAGCTGAGCTACAGAGGTTCTGTGACATCCTGATGTTGAAACATAAGTAAAAGATGTCAGTCTTCTTAGAGCATCGGAAATATCCCCACAACAATGAGTAATACCTTGTTAAGAGGTAAGAATAAAGAGTTTTCTCCTAAAAAAAAAAAAAAAAAAAAAAAAAAAAGCTTTGTTCAACTGATATTTTGCTGCCAAACGACCAGAGAGGTTGTAAATTGTGAATGTCCCGCCCCCTGCTGAGTGCTTCTTTGTGGAAGTTGGAGAGGGAGAAGGAAGGAACGACTTGAGAAAAATAGGGCAAAAATGCAAAAAAAGCAAGTTCTAAAAGTAAAATGGCTACGGCACTTTAGCTAGCTGTCTCCTACACATGCATGAAAGACTCCAACAATGCAGTCCACACAAGAAGGTTCACACAAAACCTCACCCACACTTGCAGATGCTATATTATAGATTTTCACACATTCAAGCTTAGCCGGCCCGTCTCAGGAGCCTAACACCGTGTGACATACCTTGCTTCTGTCCCCCGAGGGTGCAGAAAGAGAGAAATTATTGGACTTTCACGCCTTCACCCAGGGGTCTTTAGTCTGCGAAATCATAGCAACATTTAAGGGATTTCACCTTATCATCATTGCCCTGTTGTGATGTATCCTCTGGGGGAGGAAAATGTGCTTAATTGCAGGAGTGAGGTGGCACGGTTACCCATGTGTGTGTGCGCGTAAGCTTTTTTCCTGTGTTTCAAAGGGTTACCAGGGTCATTTATTTTCCTTTTGCTCCCGCCGCTTTAATTGATGATCATTCATTGTTTCACGCCAACACCCTGTTATTAAGCAGAGTTCATTATTCTAAAACAGTATCGCTGGGGAGAAGAGGGCGTCTCATGGGAAAACACTATTCTTTACGTGCTTTACACAAGGTCACAGTAGGAAAAAGGGGCCCAGGCTTCATTATGAAAACCCTATTAAGGTACAGGAAGCTGGATTTAGTCAGCGCATAAAAAACATGCATTTGGTTGACAAGAGTATGTCTCAAAATCTCTGAAATGGAATTCTATTCATCTTTGGATTAGTTTTGCTTCTACAAAATAATCTCAAGGGCAGTGAAAAAATAGTCCATCGTAGGTCATAGGTAATGTCCTCAAAGTGCTTGTTTTCTTCAAATACCAGTCCAAAAGCCAGAGATTTAAAGGAAGAAAAAGTCTCCAGTGCTCAGAAGTTCAAACAAATTGTGATGAAGGTGCTCTTTGGTTGAGAACACAGAAGTTAAAAAAAAAAAAAAAAAAAGATCCAAGGCGCTCTGGCAAAAAGCTTAGAAAGCCTTTATATATACGGTTATTTCATACTGAAATTCGGAAAAAAAAATTGACAATGCATGCTAAAAACAATTTGAGCAACCCACGCATAACAGCCTTCTTCAGACTGAAGATGTTTGTCAGAGTTTCAGTATGTATGAAATAGCCCTCTGAATAAAGGCTTTTTAACCATTTTACCAGAAGAGTGCCTTTGATGTTTCTTTATTGAATCGGAGATTTAAAAATTCAAAAGCTTATACAACAGGAAAAAAATAAATTACACATCCTTAATCTGTTAGACTCACTGTCTCTCTTCAGTTTACAGCCAAGCTAGTGGCTCTGTGATGCTGTTGTTGTAGCAGGTGTTATTGTTACCTCATACACCACCTAAGCTTTATGTGACTGCATGCTAACATTAGCCAATTAGCATTTACCGGTTTTAGCTAAGAAGGGTTTAAGCTTACCGGGTTTAAGCTTGTACAACAGACCGACCATCAAAACAGGAAAGCTTGCCAACCCTTTAGCTTCTAAGACAGATGGGAATGCCATTAGTTTGGATAGATTTACTATTTGAAAAGGTTATACAATAAATAAAGTACACATCCCTCAACTGTCATACTCACTGTGTGTCTTCTACACTCATCCACATATATCTAATGAAGATAGGAAATGACAGAAAGTAGGTTTGAAATATACAAAACTCAGAGTTTAGTGCCGTACTGCTGTTTTGAGCTAAATGCTAATTTCACGATGCTAACATTCTCCCCATGACAATGCCAATAAGCTGCTGTTTAGCAGGTATTTATCTGACCTTAGTTTATACGTGTAAGCATGCTAACATTAGCCAATTAGCATTTAACAGGTGTAGCTAAGTGGGGTTGAGCTGATGTAAACACTTTCAAACCGGTTTTGATATTAAGCCAAACACCTGACCGGCAATACCAAATTTCTACCACTAGGTGTCACACATGACTCAGCCGCTACTGAGTGGAACATATCGGGCGCCCACGAAAGAGAACCTAGCAGCAATCCATCAGGACAACTGTGACACACGGTGCTTTTATTCCTCAAAACAACCACTCAACTTTTCTTCTCCACCCCGGGTTTATCACCTGTGGTACATCGCAACCAAACATAGAGGCACCACCCTGTGTCACTGAGCTAATCGGCTATCATGGGCATCTGCTAACTAGCCGTATGCTACTAGCTCTCTCCACCTACACCTGAGAAATATCGGATTAGTCGGTTTGCATAAAAATCAAACCAGTTTAAGCTAGTAGGCTACATCCGGTGGGACCAGCAAAACCGGAAACATATCTGACCGTTTAGCTATGGCAGATGGGAATATCATTTGTTTGGACAAATGAAAACAGTTAGCTCTGTTTTAGCCTGTGTGCTTATCTTGCTCTTTGAAATAGATTTTTGAGAACATATTAGTGTCAGAGAATTACTTTCATGAAACGTGTAGGAAGCAGAACAACGTTAAGTTTTAGCTGTGGTTGCATGGCAACATTCACTTGGCTAATATGTGTGTGTGTGTGTGTGTGTGTGTGTGTGTGTGTGTGTGTGTGTGTGTGTGTGTGCATGTGTGTGTGAGAGAGAGGGATAGAGACTTGGGTCTATCTTGAGGTTATATTTAGCATTTTTTTACGACATTCGTGCTTGTATTCTTTGATAAGTGCTCGTGTTTATGTTTCAGTGTGTGTGTGTGTGTGTCTGTCTGTGTGTGTGTTGGTGCTTCTGTGTGACTGCTGCTTGCCCAAGCATTTTAGCAAAAAACGAAAGGGCAGAAAAGGAAAATCAAATCACTTTTCAGAGCGACTCCACAAAGCAAGCGAAGCGCTCAGACGAGCTTGCTTCACCCAAAATAGATCGGCCAAGACCACAGTTCTCTCTTTCTCTTCCTCTGCTCGCTCCCTCGTCATGATGAGAGAGTGCTCCCAATGAGAATTGTCTCCAGAACTTTCTCTGACTCATGGCAGCATAGGCAGGGTATTAATAATTTCAAGGCTAGCTTTATGATGAGTTTTTGGTCACTCTATCAGAGTTGGGGAGGAGGGAAATGGAAGTCTACTGGAAGTTGAGGTGGTTTGAAGGGAGTTCAGTTCTTTCCAACAGCAATTTACTGCATGATACAAGATGGTGGAGCGTTATCTGTAGCTCTTTTATTATTTTGTTAACAGTTTCATTTTATCGTAATTATTGAAGTATAGGTATTGACTTTGTTAAAAAACATTAAGCATCACAGCTAGTCAATGATTACATTTTAAGACATCTATAGCCCTCAAACAAGAAGTAAGAATTAAAGGGGCACTATGTAGTTTTGGGGAAGAATCATACTGTTTTAACTTTGTTTACATGTGGCAGACCCTGCCACCTCTCTAGCTTCAAACAGTGTTCTGGGACCTTAATTTCCTCTGAGAACAGCTTGTTTATTCAGTTATGGAAATATTTCTGAGTTTGTATAATCACCTTACTATTGTAAATATTGCAATTCTGAAGTTGAATTTCTTCTCCAAAACTACATGAACTAAATGAGAGGATCAGTATCACTCTCTGCTTGTTCAATATGAAGCTGGTGCTAGCAGCTGCTTTGCTTAGCTTAGTTGTAGACTGGGAACATAGGGAAACAGCTAGCATGGCTCGCCCCGTTCCAGGTGCTAAGCTAGCGAAGATAACCAGCTTCAAATTGAACAGACAGATACCAGAGCGTGACTGTATTAATAGACCTGGATACGTTAGCATCGTTCAGCCTCAAATTGAATTTTTCCTAGTGGCCACTTGAGGTATTGCAGTGGAAAATTCCCAGAGGGTTTATATTTGTTAAAATGTCCTCAAACCCAGTGATATAAAAATCTATGATGTCAACTCAATGTACGATCTATGGGCAGAGCGGTACAACTAGTGGGTGGGGCTAACGGGACAATCACTGTGGTGTATACTCAGCCATTTTGTATGTTTCAAAATTGTCAAACTACAACTAGAAATGGGTGTTGAAAGAAACGTGGCCCTCCTGAACTGAACTGAACTGAACTGATGAACTGAACTGTTCGGCCAGAATCAATGTATTCAAATACTTTTTTGTCCTCCTGCCACGGGAACACCATTCTTCACAGCTGTAAAAACCAAGGACATACACTCAAACTCAAACTGCTGTCATTGATCATCAAGGTCCAGACTCTGAATAAATTGAAGTTTAAGCAAGTTTCTGGTTTCATTGTTTCTGGACCTTGCTCTCAAATGCAGGTCGTTTTAGAGATTTTCGTCGAAGCCCAACATCATCCAACTGCTCTTTTACCTGAAGCTGTAATCTTGTCGGCTCCACTCTCCTTTCCTGTTACACCACATGCTGTTCAGCTGGCTCTTCCAGCCTCTGATTAGGCTTGTTAAAAGGATTCATTTAAAAACTAGCCCGTCAGGCCTCAGGGTAGAGGGATGACATCAAGGTTCTACTAATGCAGCGTTTGGATCCAAAATGGGATTTCAGACTCACAGTCTTGGCGCCGGACACTCCTCTCTCATTCCGAGCAGCTGTAACATGCTGGAGTGATATAGCATTTTTTAGTCTGACAATGTACAGAAACACACGTGCACAAACGCACTCCGTCCTCTCCAGCAGAGCAGATGTGACGCTAGTTTCCAACTACATAAAGCTCCATCAAGCGATTGTGGGTTAAGTGGAGAATGTGTTGAAAAGGAACAAGCTTCAGCCATTACATGCATCGTTTTGATGTTTAGAGAAGAGCATGTTCCCGTGTTGGCGTCCTTACATTTCATATCACAGCCAAACACACACACACGCACGAGTCATTCGGCTCCTCTGAGGCAACATGACAACATTGTTTGCTTAATATGCAAATCAGTATATTATATTTCAGCATTTAATGTTCCTCACCTAACAATGCACATTTTTTAAGCCCTGCTGGCGAAATCACGGCCCTCAGGATGCTGATCAGTCGCTCGGTTGGCTCAAACCACGCTGGTGCGGCTGAGTCTAAGAAGCAGCATGGACCCCATGGGCTGCTAGCATGATTTTTAAATGCTTTTGTTTAGCGCTCTTGTTACTAAATTGTCCCCCATCTGTCCATTCAGAAATTAAGATTTGATAAACCATTTCTTACCTGTGTTCTGTTTTTTAAAATGTTTCTTATATAATCCCCAAGCGCACATGGTCAAGGACGTAACCAAGACTTAAATGCAACAATACTGTACAGAATGAATGGAAAGGGAACTATAATGCAGTCTTTTTCCTCTTAATGACCCGCATGGAACCAGAAAATCACATACTTCCTGATTTGTGAAATATCATATAACACTCATTTATGTTCAATGTTTGCTACTTACGGACGGAACCCTCTTTGTGTGCTCTGCATTCATTTTGTCCGTTTTTTTGCAAGTTTGCTGAAATCTTACTGGTGCAGACAAAACGTAGTATCACCACAGGAAGTCATGGCTGCAGTGTAGCCAGTAGTTCACGCAAGACAACCGTAGGACACGACAAAGACGTTTGAACAATGGCAGACATCCGAAAGTACTGTAAATGCAGTCGCCGGCCTCACAGAACACTACCATCTTCGGCGCCCCCTCCGCTTTTTCCTCTTTCCTAACAGGTTCATTATCACAACCCTCTCTACCGCTGCCATGTTTGGCGTTGTCAGAAACCATTGACTCTGAGCTGCCCCCTTCTGGATGTATTGCTTAACATCCATGCAACATAAAGGTCACCTGGACCCATGTGGGCAGTGCGGTTACATCGTTTGAAATGGACCTCTCTCTTTTGGTACATAAAGGGGGCATGAATGAGCCTTAAACCAGTAGTGTTGGCTAACATTACAAGTTTTTGGGGAAGGAAATGATTAACAATTTCTGGATCCAATGCATCTACAATATCTCTGAAAATTAGACAACAGACGAAACAAAACATCTCAGGCACATTAGGAAACCACGCGAGCTAGGCTACCAACATTTACTAAATGGTTAGCTGACGTTAACATACCATTATCAAGATCAGTACGGTGTATGGGTGTGACATTCACATTATTTTCAATTTAAATGTTAATATACTAGGCCTGTTTGTAGGAACGAGTGCAAGATGTTGGCTGTTAGCTTTCTACTAATTCCCCATTTTGGCATCAATGTTATCTGATGCGTTCGCTAAAACTTTTAAGCTAAACCCTGTAGCCTCCCTAATAATACTTATAAGACAGACGATAAAAAAAAATTACAAATGATGATTTTTTTAGTGTTTGTTGACTAAAACTACAATCAAATTAAAGATAATGAAATGTTTAAATGTGAAACTGATCTAAAACTAAACAAAAAATGAACTGGTTACACAGCCAGTATCAGCTGAAAGCAAATATATTGTCCCCACTCCAAGTGGTATATGTATAATTTACTGCTTAGGATCTGTGGTGGTGATTTACCATCAGCAAACATTTCTTTTCTATTTATTGGATGGGAGCCCTCATCTTTCTTATGTATGCTGCCACAAGTATCGCTGTAAAAATGAGGCATAATTATATACTCATTCTGTTAGACTGCACTTCACAGTCCTCAGTAAATTTCATGGCAGAGCGCATTTTGTGTCGAATTCAGAAGGACACTCAGAAATACTTTGGAGGTAGCTGTTCCTCATGCTGCACAGTATGCAATCCCAGCATGACTCCAGCACACTGCAGAAGGACAAAAAGCCCGTACCTACCCCTCCTTCCAAGCCTTAACCACACATTTTATAAATATCTAAGCATTTGATTCAGCAGATTGAGAATCTAAGAAGCAGCTTTTTGGCTGTTTTGAGATCTCTTTAGCAGCAAAAACAAGAATTTTCTTCTGAAAAATAAATAAAAAAACAACATGCTCTCAGACATCTTGGCTAAAGATAGAAGAGAAAAAAAAATGCCATGTATCCCTGCGTTTTGGCTGTGCTGGACATTTGTCAAATGGCCGTGTGTGGCAGAACAATTGTAATGTGCTGAGGAGCGGGAGGAGAAATAATAAAGCATAGGAGCATGTCAATAATATTACGTTGTATTAAGCCGTACGCTCTGCCACATGAATCCATCTTCTGCCACAGTCAGAGCTTTCATTTCACTCTAGGGTGGCCACACATACATTTTAATCAGCCATTTGGCCGGCCAAGCTGACAACCGCTCGACAACAGAAGCTGATAAGGGTGATGATAAATCATAGCTATACTGGTACAAGCTTTGGGTTTGTTACTGAGGACACCTGCCAGTTTTGGATTTTTCCCACTATTCATGAGGCTATTCCAAGAAACAGGATTACTGGCTCCTCTCTTTATGGGATGACCGTGAAAAGATTAGACTACATCTTATTTGCTTGTATGTAAACTCTATATGTAAAATTCCATTTTAATCAGAGAAAAAACAACTTATTTTTTGGACCAGATGTAGAGTCGAGCTTTCTGCAAGCTGCCTTGTTGGAGCTGTGGATCCTGTAATATTGTCTAACCTTTTTCTGCAGTTCCCTCCAGGCCAACAAAAAGAGGAAAACTTTCTTTTGGTTCAGTTCGTTTTTTTGCTTTGTTTGTTTAGTTTTGCTATGCTTAAGAGTGGCAATGTATGTGGTGTCCCTGGCACTGCGCTCTGGAGGCTGAGCCACAGGGATGCTCGGAGCAATTTGTTTTAGAAAAAAAAGGAATGGAGTCGACTCCTGCTTTTTATTGGGGGACTGAGAACGGCTTGTCCTCAAGTTCTCTCACATAATATTTGGAAAGACTGCAAAACACCTAGAATCCTTGCAGCTGAAACAAACTTGTTGAAAACTCTAATACTTCTTAGCAATTCTCCGTGGAGTGCAGCCTCTGCCATCTCAAATACTTGAAAATTACAACCAAAATATTAAACATAGGAAGGGCACAATTTGTTCATCCTGTGTGGGCAACTTGAATTGAGAGTCAAGGCAAGGTAAACCCAATCTTCTGGGTAATAACAACGATACATATTTAGTCATAGGTTTTTTTAGCTAGCATTATAGCTCGCAATGTTGGTATATTGGTTGACTGATCCATTTGTAAGTCATATCACCACTTTTCTCCAGAAAAAAACTATTACAACAACTGTTGCTTTGGAATTTGGTACAAACATTCATGGTCTTCAGAGGATTCTGACTCTGGTGATCCCATTACAGTTCCTCTAGCACCACCGCCAAGTCAGAGTTTTCATTTATCTGGTGACATATGTCAAGATTGATTGAGTGATTTGGCACCAAAATTGTGAAAATTGAGAACATCTCTTTCTGTTTATATAGCGCGGATGGTGTTGTTCTCTCGGATGGAAATAAAATTAAAAGTAACTATGCTATAAGTGGTCACCAGAAAACGTTTAGCGGCCGTTATATACCTCAACGGCCCACCCGAGTAAAGTCTATGTGTGGGAAACACCAATTTCAGCCTCATCGGTGTAAGTATACTAAATATGGTTTGCCATGTACCTTGCAAAGTAGTTTAACAATTCCAACAGCGATTTGATCCTTTTGTGAGTTTCAACATTTTCAAGATATAGTGATTAACAGCGGAATTAATACTACGTAGCCCTCATCACAGTGAAACATTTAAATTAAACCTATAACGTGAAGTATTTCTTTCAGTCCTATTTTCGACAAGAACCTTGTACACAATGCCAAGACAGATGTTGCAACTGAAATATTTCATGAGGCAGAGCACAATTATTTTATTCTTATACTGGGTTTAAAAAAAGAACAGTCTTTATAGTCCCCTTAAAGAAGCCAGTGCAGCTGTATAGAAGGCAATATATGTACAGTACATGACAATGCAAGACAACAACAAGAAAATTAAATTAATTCAGTTTCCCGGCAGCTACAGCTGTGACAGTAAAAGCAAGGCCCCTGTTTGATGAAATGTGAGCAATTAATGAGCTGCATCCGCTCAAGAAAGAAGAACAACAGAGAATCGCAATGTCACATCAGCCGCAGTCTTTGAGCTAGTTGACTTCACACATGGTACCTTGGCGCCACAGTGATCTGCGCCGTTACATAAGATATCCAAACAGTCTTTACAGCTTCTTGAAATGGAAGACTTCCAAAGAAAAAGGAACTGACAAAGAGAGGAAGCAGGAAGAAGGCAGCGGTGAGATGATCTGCAGAGATGGTGGGTGGGGTAGGATGCAGGAAGTAAACGCACATACGTACACACTCACGGGAGCGTACATGACAAGTCATTATCCGGCATCACCCGGAGAAGACAGAAGAGTTGCAAGAGGGAGGAGGGAGTTAAGTGAAGAGGAAGCATGAAGGAGAAAAGAGCAAGCGATGTATAGGAAGAAAGGAGGAAGGAGGAAGAGGGGAGCAGCGGAGGTGGGGGTTTGTTCTTGATCTCCCAAGTGCAAAAGGCATGACAGATTGGATTTTGTTTTCATGCTTTTTCAAGCAAAGGCATCTAGTGTTAAGACATCTTTCTGCATATTTTTAATCACTTCCCCTGTCTGCTTGGGAGAGGTTATTTATGGATCCATGCATATACCACTAATGTATGGCTGCTGGCTGCTGGAGTAGAGATATAGATGGCTAAAGATTAGTGGTCTTAAACTTTTTGTAGTTGAATTCATTGGCCACTTTCAGTCCGTATGTGTACTTTTAAATGCTCAACTTAGTTTTACTCTTGAATTATTTTATTTTATTAACAATTTTTCTGATTTCTTTTCTTTGTTTATGTGTTTATTTATGGACTGACAAAAAATATAACAATAATTCCTTAAGCTACCAAGCAAATTAAGAACCATTTGCATTAACTAAACATGCATTGTCACAAAGATGAAAACAAGGGCTGGAACTAACGATAACTTTTATTGTCAAGTAATGTGTTGATGATTTTCTCAACTAATTATTAAGTTGTGTGGTCTGTAAAATGTCAAAAAATTGTGAAAATGACGATCGGCATTTCCAAAAGCTCAAGACGAAATCCTCAAATATCTTATGCCTTTTTATGTTTACAACCAAACTCAATATCTCTGTATCACTAAGTTTTTTTTTTTTAAATCAAGATTCATGCGTTATTTCTTGATAAATTAACAAAAATGTAAAAACAATCACAAAATGTTCCCTTTATCAGCATCCACACCAACAGTCAATGGGGTCTATTCTGGGCTGAGGCCCATCCTCCACCCGAGTTTCGTGGAAATCCATTCTGTAGTTTTTGTGTAATCCTGCTGACAAACCAACCAACCAATCAACCAACAGATAAGGGTGAAAACACAACCTCCTTGGCTGAGGTCAAATGGAGGAGAAACATCATAATGGGGAAAATACATTGATAAATAAATGAATAAGACTGGGAAGCTGCAGCATGGTACTAAAGTTGTATTTTGTGATTTTTCCCTCATGATAAGAAGGGACATAGTTCTACATATGCAGACATTTCCTCCGTCTGTGGCCCTGGCCACCACAGGTACCAGCATGTGGATGAATCCTGATAGATCCCCATTACCCCGGGTGTGACCCCTCGCAGCTCAGTTCATTAAGCCAGCCACCCAAGTGTTCGGGACTCAAGTCCAGATTTAATCACAACTTCCATCCTCTTGCCAATCACAATTAGATCCTGATAAGCCTCTCCAGGATGGCACCAGAGGGCCTCCACACACAGGCAAAGGTTAATTTGCGAGCAGCAAGGGCCCGGCTACAAGGCCAAAGGTCACCTGATTGAATATATGGTGGATGTGTGTGTGTGTGTAAGATGGTGGGGGGGGGGGCTTGGCAGCAATTACAAAGTTCATCAGTATTCATGTGTTTCATCCATGGCTAATGGGTACATTACCTTCAAAGAGGTGTCCTGATAGGATGTGGCCCTTAATGGGAAATAGCTTGTGGGTAGTCTTTAGGTAGCAGAAATTTAAAACTCATTCCTCTACCGACGTCTTTTAAAGACCCTTCACTCATGCAGTTATATCTGTGAGCTGCTCAGTACCAGCGCGATGTTCCTCTGTCGGCTTCCGAGTAATTCATCCAGAACTGTTCTGGCTGAAGGATCTGGGGTCTGGATCTGCCAAACCTTAAAGAACCCATGTCTATTCTGGCATAAACGTTACCATTGAAAATGCATATCCAGTGTGGTTAAAGTCAGTTTTGATTGTGGATAAATACATGTAAAACCACAGTGCAGGCTCTTGTGTCAGTGCTTCCAGTGAGACCAACTCCTTTAAATGTGGTAATATTTGTGCCATGTCCTGCCAACTGAGCTACAAAAGGCTTATGAAAAATAACAGAGGGACACAACTGAACATGTGATAGAGCACCAATTGAACAGATGAGACAGACTGGCTTATTTTTCCCTGTTTATGATTTCATCTCTCTGACCTCACATTCTGTGGTGCAATGTCATTTCCAGGCCAGCTGGCAGCGGGGACATGTGAGATTGTGACGCTGGACAGGGACAGCAGCCAACCACGGCGGACCATCGCCAGGCAGACGGCCCGCTGCGCCTGTAAGAAGGGCCAGATCGCTGGAACTACAAGAGCCAGACCCGCCTGTGTGGACGGTAAGAGGAGGAGGGACACGGGGATCCCAGCTCATCTGGCGTTCTTTGAGGGGCAACTTGAACATTAGCACGCTTTTTTTTCCCCGAGGCGTGTCTGACTCCTACATTGATGTTGGTGCTGGAGCACGTGAAAAAAAAAATCAAGTGTAAAATTCAGTCATATCAAAGTGTTGAATCATGTCATCAGTCACAGGGCAGTCACAGTGCGGCGGTTTTTAAGTAGAGGCTTAAGGTGGATAAACCTACATTGTGGAGTAAAGTGGATCACAGGGCTGTCTTTGTGAGGTTAGTACAGCCCGCAACAAATCAATTTACAGTTGAATCATTTTAAAAAGTGGCTGCAGGGGGGCTTCTTAAATCCCCTACCAACAGATGGGCTTATATTTCATGGAATGTGACACTTTTTGTGGAATAATGTCTGTCAGAGTGCTTTTGTATTACAGCTATGATTAAAAAAAAAGTTGGGACGCTGTGTGAAACATTAATAAAACAGAATGTGATATACTTTTTAAATATACTCACTTGAAAACAGGGTAACGCTTTCTATGAAGGTCCACTTAATAAGTGTAATAAGGCCTTAATACGACTATATGAGTTAATGTCATCATAAACATGTTTATTGTTAGATAGATAAACATGTTAATTATGCTATATTTAACACTTATATAGTCTCATCAATGTTGATGAGCCTTTTATTAGAATTTAAAGGGCCTTATTATCTGTTTACTATTATCTTATCTATTAAGAACTTAAAGGTGAACGATGCGACTTGTTTACAGGCCTGTAAACAAACAAAGAGGCAGGGCCTGAGTTTTAGATGCACTGTAAAGCCATTTGCTTACAGTTGTGTTTGTTAACGTAAGGGCAAAACAGGCTTGTATTTGAGACATGGTAGGGTAGGAACAAAGACAGTACATTGCCCACCTCGAAGTCCTGTAGCTCAAGACTACATGACCAAAAGTTACATAGTGCACCTTTAATACAAAACAGTACAAAAACAAGACATTTTTAAACTGATAAACTTCAGTGTTTTTGTAAATACATGCTCATTCTGAATTCAGTGCCAGCAACACTTTTCAAACAAGTTTACATTTCACACAGCGCTCCAACTTGAATCAGAATGCTGAATTGATTGACAGAAAATGAATTGCATGGTCCTTTTTAAGTAAAATTTAATATATTTCATATCTATCATGGTTTTGGACTCGTAGTCGAGCTAAGCAAGCAAATTCACTCTGTCACCTCTGGCTCAAGGAAACGGTGATGGACATTTTTCACTCTTTTCTGACATTTCATCGACCGTGACAGTTAATCAATTATTTGAGAAAATAATCTGCATTTAGGAGTTCTGGAGAGGAATACATTTACACCACACTTACAAGATACAGCATAACTTAAAATGCATGGATGGACATTACAAAATGGAGGAGATAACAGCAAATGTTCACCATAAATGAGGAATAGTGGATTAACTATGCAACGCCTCGTGCCTAGACTTTATTTTTACAAAACTATGATGATATAACCTTTAATTACATCATGTATTCTCCGACAAACCTGTCTAAATGCAGGTGTGCAAATGATTATTTTTCCCGTCTAAAATACCAAAAATTGTCACTATGCTGTGAAAACAATGTACCCCCAAAAACATTAGCTTTTCATAATCTAAGAACAACAGCCCTGTTTGTCAGCTTTTTGACAATGACTTTTAAAGAAGTTGACAGGTTTATAAATGGTTTATGCAGGTTCAGCGGCCAAAGAAGTCTCTCAACCAATAAATTGGTGATGTGTAATTAAAATTTTCAAAATGACTAAAGTTGGAGCTACGTGATTTTCACAGCACAGCGATGTTAACTGTATATTTGTAATGTGTGGTGGAAAGGAGGAGTCTCATTAGATGTTACCCTGGCCACCTCACATACATCTAATGGGAAAAGAATCTGGAGCCATTGCTCTGGTCACCTCTCTGCCTCCGTGACAGCTCAATGTATCTCAAGGAAGGGGGCTGAACGATGGTGTGACTCCGGCTTTTCTTCCATCTCTTCCTGACATCTTCATTGTGGTCCCACTGCCTCTTAGGGTGCCTGTCACTGGGTCTCTCCCTCACAAGATGTGGCCTCTAGCCTGAGGAGGGACGGGAGGTTTATGCAGCAGGTGAAGGCAGACTAAACAGCTCTGTTAGTTAGGAGAGACCTGCAGCGAACTGTACCTTTGGATGTCTTGTTTTTCAGTCAACCGCGCCCTCACAGTTGTATCTCGGATTGGAGGAGCTTTCAGTCCTCAGAGCGCTGTGTGACTGGTTTTACCTGCTGGTCATTCGAGGAGAAGGCTTTCCACCATGTGTGAGTGGACCGATGCTTATATATCTGTTTGTGTGGCAGGCACAGAGGACTTTGGAGATTTGACCTTTCTCTAAATTCAATGTTTTCTTTGGCCGAACTGCTTCACACTGAGATTTGTGCACTTTGTCTGAGTCCTAGAAAGAAAAATCTGATCTTGTAGACATGACCACCAACACCATGGAGTCACTTTGCTGCCTCTTTTGCCACTGAATAAGTTGTACTGATGTTGCATGAATCCACAGTATCCAGATAGTATCAGGAGGCATTTGTCACAACGTGGGCTCCATGGAGCACTGTGGCATTTTGTGTAGGCCAGATTCGTTCTCTGAAGAAAGCTTAGGCTTATCTGCTGACTCGTTACAGACCTGCGCAGGTGGACGGCAGTGCAACCAAGCAGCCGACTGAAAAATGAACCCACGAAGTAAACCTGAAAATTATGGTCGTGTAGTCGTTATGTCATTATAGAGATGTGAGAGAGAACAATGGTAATTCATTGTATTAGAGCAGCTACTGCTGTCATCAAATTAGAGTTTATTTGTGTACATTTCAGAAACAAAAGCCAGTCACTGTGAAATGCAGCAACATTGAAATGCAAATTAGAATGGAAAAAATAAAAGAAAGAAAGAAATTGGAAAAAGGTATAAATAGGGTATAAATAGTAGGTGATATAAGGAGGTATACCACCCCTCTTGCTAAAATTATCAAAATGCATCCCCCTTGTTAATCTGCCATCCCCCCTCTCCATCCCCTGGTGGAGAGTGTGGACAAAGGGGTTGTTTAGTTGAATATCCTGACTCATTGATCCTTTATCCAACTGAGGTTTGCGACAGTTACAGTCTACAGACTCGACCATGCCTCTGAAACCAAAAGAACAGAAAGAGTCAGCGTGCACTTCTCGGGTGAATGAAGCGAAATGGGTCCATCCCCCCCGGTAATAAATTAACGATTGTCTCGGAGTAAGTGCAATGTGGATAATGGTGGTGCTAAGTAACAAAATGCTGCTTTTCTCAATGTTAATTTGGACTCTGTGGACAGTGATCAGTCTAGTACTGAGTGACCTGAGAGGCCGAGAGAATTCATGTGGTAATAGATAATCAGAAATGTATTTTGATCCTGTCAGCTTTAAGCCAGTGTAGAATCTTCATTAAGATGGATTTAGGTCATTTTAAATTTCAGTGATGGAATATTACAAAGTACATTTACTCAAGTACTGTACTTAAGTTTAAACTTGACTTGAGTATTTGCATTTTTGGTGTTATACTTCCACTCAACTACAATTTGGAGGCAAATGTATTCTACTTTTACTCCACTATACTTATTTGATAACTTTACCTTTTTACAACACTGATAAATTACATATAATACATTGCAGCTGCAGTGATAATTATTTATTTAAAGTTCCAAAAGTTTGATTAAACATGATGTTAAAAACAATCAATTTTGAAGTATCGAACATTCGTGGCTGGTAGTTGCAGTGCTGCTGTCAGTGAGGAGGCACAAGGGTTGAATTTCGACCTCTGGACATATGCGGCATATGTTTTGTTGCACAGCATCTGTACAGTATACTGGAAAAACTTAAACTTAACAAGCAGTCAGTCATGTTACAACGGCAACAGGAGACTTTTTTTTTTAGTTCTCTGACTTTAGCTTTATGGGCGGTGCTTCCTTCCAGGCAGTGTACCACCGGGGTGAAGACAAGAGCTGCCTTAAACTCAGGGAACAAAAGCCTCTTCTCTTGCTGTTGTTTCATTAAAGGTTGTGTTTCGGAAAAATAATAGCAACTAGCCACGAGATAACATCCATGTAACATTCAATGGCCTTGTTGCACCGCCATGTTTCTACAGGAGCCCAGAATGGACAAACCAAACACCGGCTCTAGAGAGGTCCTTTTGCGTTTTTACCTGTCCCCATGGGGGAGATGAGGGGTGTTCAGTTGGTTGTAAGAGGCAGCCTCACCACTAGACGCCACCAAATCCTACACACTGGACCTTTAAGATACTTTCAGTTTTACTCAAGTGTTTCCACGTTTTGCTTCTTTATACTTTTAATATTATCCTTTTTAAGCTAAATGTATTTGACAGACACTCGTTACTTTGCAGATCAAGACTATAAACTATAAATGTATGTAGACAGAGTCACTTCTGTGTGTGTGAGTGTTTTTCTACGTCAGATTGCAATTTACCATTTTCCTCCCATATTGCCGCATTGCTTCATATCAGAAAAACAAACACCTTTATTGCTGTTCATATTACAAAATCCCAGAGCTTGATATTATTGCCATGCAAATCTGAGATGCTTGTCTCCACAAATGCAATCTTATTTGTTTATTCAGACTCAGCCTCTGCTCACTTTGGGGACAATGCGACAGAGAGGGAGGGAGAAAGAGAGAGCTGACATAAAAGACCCCAAACGCCACAAATGGGATTTCAATCAGTTTTAATCTACTCCAGTCCTTGAGGTCTGCTCTCTCTTGTAATATGCCTTCGCCTTCGCTGACACGATCTGTGTCCTTCATGCTTCAGACTCTGTGTCCCGTCCATGCAGGATAATCCATAGCTCCATCAGCGGTCTCACCTGGATTCCAGGACGGTATGAGGTAATGAAAACTGAGAGCACCGGAGTGCTGTTGATCCCAAAGAGTCAACTCTTTGTTGTCGCGCATTTCCTATCTTCCAGTTTCTCCATGTGTGTTTATTGCTTTAAGGAGGTGAGAATGCGAGATAAGCTGTCGACATGATAAGGTTTCCAACCACGCTGTTTGATGCGCAAGTCCACGTGAAGAAAAGAGAAAACAAAACCTTGAAGAACCAGGTCTCTGCAGCATGGAGTGCCTCCTTCCTCTGACCCTTTCACTTTCTCCATTTCTGATATTTTCCTCTCTGCTTCTGCTCTTTGCTTTCCCCCCTCCTTTGCTAACTCTCTCATGCACTGCTTTCACTCTAGTAGTCATTTTCTCTCTCTACTGTATGCCAGCGGCAGCTCTACCCATTTGAGGCCTATATCACAGCCTAGTGTTGCATAAGTACACCCTCTCCCATCTGCAATTTCATGCTCTTGAGCCTTTTTACCTCTGTGCTTGATGACTTTTAAGAGAGCTGATATTGATTCTTATTAGGAGAGTGAGAGACCGAGAGAGACTATCAGGGAGAAGGAGAGAGTTTGCCGACTCCTGGTTGCTGGCTGCAGGAAAGAGTGTCGGAGTTGCAGAAGGGAAGCGACTCCAGAGACTTACAGGAGCTTGTCGAGGGTCACTGGTTGTGGTTGTGATAGCTCAGCGGGGAGTCCCTGCCTGAGGTGAATGTGTTTGTGTTTGGTCTCCTTTTGCTTGGATGCTGACATTGATGAAAGCCTCAAAAGGTGACCGGTTTTAAGAGGCTCAGGCCTGCAGTTAATGCTGTGGTCGCACGACACGGCTTTCAATGTCATCGGATCGCTGTGCTGGTCACGCTAGACAACTTACTGTCTTGTAATCACACGACATGACTGATCAGCGACAGGGGGGTCACACATTACAAGATCTATCACCAGGAGGACTCCCTGATGAGCCTGTCTGGCAGTCAACTCTGATCTCATATTGCATACGGATGCATGCCAATATTAGCACGACTTCAGAATGAAATACCAGCATTGGCCTGAAACACTTCTGCTTATATGACAGGATAATACGATGGTGCTTAAATTATGTGTACGCGAAGATTTGACCAAGTAGTTTCTAAATAGTAGTTTGCCCAGTGAATGTGCTCCACTGTTTCCCATTAATTACCTCGACTCTTGCAGTCCGCCAAAGTCTAATTTACTCCGCCATTGTCTCATGATGATCCAAATTTTCTGCATTTCTTATTTTATACAAGTTCTTAACTATTTTTCTCTCTTACTTTATCTATCAATATGCACCAAATTGATGCATTTAGCTTAAAATTTGCCCCTTGAGGGTCCGATGTCCACCAACCAAAGTCTCACAAAATCCTGTGTGACACACTGATGTACAATTAAAAATACACTGTGTTTCTGCATCTGCCAGTTGGCCATTACAATAAGGGTAGGCATGATAATACGTTACCTCCACTATAAGAGAGACTTGATGTTCTCTGCAATTAGGTAGAAAAAAAATGCATGCAAATATCTGTATTTGCATTCACCAAAATTAGTTGGATATATCTGCATATGAAGTATTGGCAAAGATCCAATCACATGCACCCCTGGACCAGATATATTTAGCCTGCTGACATCGTTGAGCTGTTGAGCACTCGCATCACGTCTCCGACCAGATCACATACAGCATTGGAGCACTGATTTGTGAGCGTAGAGTGAACTTCAATTGCCTCTGATCTGGGGGCGATTTTCAAAAACTGTTATTGAGTGAGTGAATCAGGGCTACAGGGTCAGGGTCTTGAGTGTGAATATAGTGAAATACTGTTAAAAAAAAAAAACAGTGTGTGCATGCTAGCTTGTGTGTAAAATAAAGCCCAGAGCGTGAATTCATGTACCATTTAGAGGTATTTGTAGTTTGCTCAAGTATGACTTTCTTCCTCTACTTCTTGGCATTTCAGAGGCAAATATTGTACTTTTTACATTTATCAAGTCACTTTGCAGCATACAATTTTTCTAAATAAAACGTAATCTGATTATAAAATATACAATACATTGTTCAGTGCACAAAATCTCTTGTCTTATCAGGTCATTTTAGTTTGTAATTGAGTCCTACAACCTGCAATATCTGATTTTTTTGGCAACTTGGAGGCAGCAGAAACAAATTGTGAATACAACATTGGCCTATCATCTAAAATTTGCTTCCAACAGTCAACCTGGCAAATACATGTCCAATATTAACAGCCTTTTAGCTCCGTTTTTGGTCTCTAACAACTCTCTTTGGCTTCTAAATACTCCACTAAGTTCAACGACCCTAACTGTGTACAGTGTATTGTCTAACAGTAAAGCTGTGGCTGGTAAACCAAAAATATGCGCTGAAAGATGCTAAAACGCTTCGTTAAGTTGAGGAGAGCTGCACATTCAGGTGATATTTCTCTGTAGGTTCATCACCATAAACAGCATTGTCATCGTCAGTTTATGCATTGTTGTTACAAAAGTATCAAAAATAGCTTTACAATTCTATCGTCTTTAATAAAAGTGAAAACATCTGACAGAGCAGTAACAATATTTAATTTAGTAAGAGTATTTTCTTAAACTTTTTCATAATTCTTGTCCAACCTTCTTTATTCCTTTTTGTTTCAAGCTTTAGACTCTGAACCCTCTTAGACCTTTTTATCTATATTTTATTAAAAGTAGGTTAAATCTGATTAAAAGCTGGTTGAACACCATCTTCTTGTTGCACAGACATTTTCACTTGTTTAAAGTAAATAATGTTGTAGATGTTAAGATGTAATTATATTCAGAAAAGTCTTCAAGAAATAACTTTACATTTTTATATATGTATGCATAATAAACATAAAACAATTGTCTTTTTGTCTGCATATTTTTACTTTCAGTACTTGAAGCACATTTTTGCTGCCTATACTTTTGTAAGCTTTTGAACACAGGACATTAACTTGTAATGGAGTAGGAATATGGAATAGTCACATCTGTAAAGCCGCACTGCAAGCTGTAAAAATTACTCTCATCCCGCTAGAAGCACATCCCTGCGTAGCTTGCATATGAGGAATTGTTCTAGTGAATCAGGCAGTGATAGAGACAACAGCGTGCGTCAGGCTCAGTCTCTGGGCTATTAGACAGTACCAGAGCTCCAATCACACTGCATCAGCCCACTGGTTTGATTTGATCCAGGGAGGGGAGGGGGGGGCCGCGCTCTGTTGGGGAAACATGTCATGTCAGCTGCGGCAGCCAGTTAGCCAGCTAGCCGCTACGCAGCGCTGTCCAGAGGGAGCGAGAGTGGGAAAGATGGTCCGGTGGTGAATGTGTAATGTCGCGCCTTCTCCCTATTTTCTCTCTGCCTTTTTCTCTCTTTCTGTTTCTCACACACACACACACACACACACACACACACACACACACGTGTGGACTGAAGACTGATGACTACGGGCTGCGGCCTTGTCAAAGGGAGAGGAGGGGGGAGAGGCCAGGCAGATGGGAACCGCAGCCTGAGGTGGGTTGCTTCTCCTTGGGTGTGCTGGTTTGGAGGCTGTAGCCTCTAAACTGGAGCGGGACACAAATCACATGGATCTTTTTATATACAAAACACACCCAGGATGCACAACTCTCCCTCTGAGCATCTTTTGCATTGAAATCTTTCCTTATTTGCACTGGTGCTGCTCACAAAACAACATTTATTTCCAGAAATCATCAATTTCCATTTTAGCATTGCAAAAAAATCCAATTTGTAATAATGATAGGTTTTCAGCTGTGTTTTGATTGCTGTTCATGTGTGAAAATAGATTATATCTTCCAATATAATCTAAGTATCATGTGTAAAATGGTTTTGTTCACCAAAATTGTTGTTTTCCTTTGTTTTTAAAAAAAAAAAATCATCTTGTAAAAAGGGCCAGTTTTTCCAAATAATATATTTTTTTATTTGGCATTAGCCTGACGTAAAATTAGCCATCATCTGTGTTGCATTATGGGAGGTATTAATCATCTATCAGCCTCCTGTTTCCTATCATCACCAAATAAATTCTACCAAAATAACTGCAGATATTTGGTTACCACAGCAGACAAAAAGAAAATAAATGATAGCAGACCTATAATAAAACGAAACCATTTCACATGGCTGCAACAGACTGGTTTTAGGGTTATACTGAAGGCAAAAGCAAAACCGTTGCTAACATCTGCTGCCACACCTCGGTTCACTGTGCTGATGTGACACTGTGACACTAAAGCTGATGGTAAGGGTTAAAAATAAAAACAAATCTGGAAGGGGGGAAATCTATTTTATAGTCTGTTTGTGAATTAGGTCAGAAAATACAGTGTAAGAGTGAGATGAAGAAAGGTCTGGCCTCGCTTCAAGGCAGTGGTATTTAAAGATTTTATTTTTACTGCTGGGCTTTAATATAAGAATTTAGTAACTCCAAGTACTCCAGTTATGTTGCATTGTTTAAGCCACAATTTGTTCAACTTTTATTACAATGAGCTGCTCTTGGGTTTAGGTTTTTGTACATTTTCCATTTCATTTTCCCAAATTAAGTGGGTAGCACTGTAATTATGGAAGATATTTATAGCATTTGAAGAAAAAAACAGAAGCTTTTAATTTTATTGTTGTTGCAGTGCTTCGTTGTTGTCTCGATTTTTCTGTTTTATATCATAGGACTTTCAGAAAGGTTACAAAACCATGCACATCCAAACACATTCAAGGTGCACTGTAGTTTTGGGAAGGACATTTTAAAAAGCAGAGAAAGATCTGCACTCTAAACAAACTAAATAAACAAACTCTCTAAAGGACAACACAATTTCATACCGTTTTACTTAGTTTATATTTGGCGGACCCTGCCACCTCTCTAGCTTCAAACAGTGTTCTGGGGACCTTATTTTCCTCTGAGAACAGCTTGTTTATTCAGTTGAGGAAAAAATACATATTTCTGAGTTTGTATTATTACCTCGTTAATATTATAAATATTAAAAATTCAGAGTTTGAATTTCTTCTCTAAAACTACATAGTGCCCCTTCAAATACTGCGTACTGGACAGAAGTACATGTGAAAAATTGAAAAATAGTCTGCACGCTAGAAAATGCTCCCATGAGCATTTATTACCTCTGTGTGATGTTTCAGTGTGAGCCCTTCTTCAGACCTGTACAAAGGGGTCACTTGACAAATCTACAAAAATTAATAAGAAATATGTAACATGGTCAACTTTGCAAGTACAATAGATATGTGCGAGTATAATTTGCATGTACAGTATATTTTAACCACCTAAATGTACCATACCATGATGATGATAATTTGCCAACATTCCCTTACACTGCTGTTTTTGTTATCTGTTTTAAAGTGACAGGAGCTTGAAAAAAAGAGTGTCGAGTCAGAGTCCCATTTCTGTTTTCCACGCACTCCCTGAACATAATTGAAGCAACTTGCTCCAGCTGACGAGCCATCACCTTCACACAGTATGAACCAAAGTCCCAAACGAGTGTCTGTCTCTTTTCCACTCTTTCCTCTTTTTTGGGCACTCAAAATTTTTGGAAATATTAATATGGAGCTCTCCCTCCAGAGCGACTGGTATCAAAAAAGCTTCGTTGTGGGTATACGCACAGAGAAATACTGAGCCAGTCTGTGTTTTTCTATTGTGACAAGCCGAAAAAATATAATACAAAGAACGTTTGTGTTTTCCCCCTAGGGTGAGAAAAGCTGACGAGTGGTGCACATTAGCATAAAAATAATGCAAAGTGTCATGCTCTGGCTTTCATTCCGAGTTACAGTAAGTTCTCCATCCATTAACCTTGCATTATGTTAGTCTGTAGCTTCCCTCCCTGAAGAATTCCTCAATAATGAAAATCCATTTTCATGGTTCTTTAAAAAATGACCTGTTTTTAAATTCGTTTTTTCTTTAAAGGTCTCATATTATGCTCATTTTTAGGTTTATACTTTTTACCTAGGCTGTCTACTTGAAAATATATACATGCTCTAATGTTCAAAAAACACATTATTTTTCTCATATTGTCCCATTGCTGCGGCACCTCTATTCACTCTATGTCTGAACGCTACCTTTCAGTGCCTGTCCCTTTAAGGCCTCCCTCCTAGTCTGCTGTGATTGGTCAGCTCTCACAGGCCTGAGCAAGCATCGCCCACCGTACCTGAATCAGCTCTGCTGGTGTTTACGCAAACCATGGTCGTGCTGGGGGTGGTGACATCACTACATTGAGGAAGTTGAGTTCATTTAAAGGCACAGTCTCTGAATATGGACTGTGTGCAATTCTCTGTGGACTTTCTACAATATGGGACATTAAATCGAGAAGTTAGTCAATAACAATTGCAACAGTAAACAGTGAGGCTGATATTGACAATTTGAGAAGCCAAGAGGGAGTGGCGGACCCTGCCACTCACCATGAAATCTAATATTTGGAGAGGAAATTACAAAATGTAAATACATTTAATAACTATTGCAGAAAAACAATGTCCATAAATAATATCAGCATTGGCTTTTGGTTTCATAAAAATATTAAAACTCATAACTTTAACAGAAAATAAAGCCTGTTTGTGTTTCACCTGCTTACCAAAATATTGGCCTACCTAAATAATGGCCTGAGTATATTTGGATGTTGGCTATGAACATTTCTCTGTGGATTGAGTGTCTGTACTATACAGTATTTATATATCACCCTACTGTGTATCTGTGTATATACTGAATGAAACTTTCTTTATTTTTTCAAAAATAAGCCTGAATGAAAGACATTTGGGTCAGACTTCCCTTTCACATATATCATCAGAGATACACTTAAGGTTAATTCTCATTCAGAAATATTGCCACTATGCCAGCACAGACCTAAAAGGCTGCTAACTGAGCCAAAGTAGTTCATCATGTCTTACATTGATGCCCGTGATCATTTTCACAAAAACAGATTGCTGCCATTCCCTTTTTTCTCTTCAAATGACGGATGTTAATGCAGCCTAAGATGAATAAGTGGTCCTCTGGATGTATGTGTGTGTATGCAGGAGTAATTCCATATGCATACAGTGACTGTAAATATTTAATATCCCAGATGATATAGCTCATACAGATGCCGTAATGCATTCGGGCGAGCCGTTATGCTCTCTCTTAATGAAGCTGCATCATCCACATATCCCCCCCTCTGCCCGGAACCCGTAGCACTCTGCCTTCATAAATCTACAGGCACGAGGTGATGAAGTAGACCCAGGTGTTCCAAGGTTCTGAGTTGATGATAACGTCAGAGGTTATTGATGCCCCATTGTTGTGCATCTTGCTCTCTGTGTTTTATTATAATTAATTCGGCTGAAATGTGAAAGAGGCCGGTAAAGTTCTTCTTGAGAAGTGCATGATAAGCATATGTGAATGTGATGAAGAGCAGTCACATTAAAAATGCTACCTGCATTTACCTGAAGCTCTCAGCCGCTCTCCTGCTCTTTTCATGCTCTGCTTTTTATTCTGAAGCAGAAAGTCGGTGTTACCTAAGCAACTGTGAGTCACCGGTGATTTTGTTCTGGAGGGTGGAAAAAAAATCATTTATGTATCATTCTTGTTAGTTTCTATGCTGATTCAATGCCAAAGCATTCAGCTGAAGATCAGCTCCGCACTAAGTGTTTATGAAGAGGGATGCTGGCTCGGTAGATTGACTTCATGTGCTGTGTCTGGCTTTGAAATGAGCCGTCGGGCCTCTTGTGTTGAAGTATTACGGAGCTCTTCATAGAGTGGGATTCTCAGCAAGGCCAGCACACCAATCACTTGGTAAGCCCATCAGAGTCACCCTAACATCTCGGCCCTATAAATCCTTGAGCGCTAATTTGTCTCCTGCTCAGCTGTCACTCACTCCCGCCTTGTCTTTTAACATCCTCTCAGAACACAGGCTCATGCGAAGCAAGACGTTACGTACGTGCTTGATTTGAGCTTACACATGAAAGTGCGAAGAAGAAATAAATCAGCACGTGTGAAGTAAAGCCTCAGTCAAGGAGTCAACATGAGGGGGGACTAAATTTGTTTTCACAGCGTTATTTATTTATATTTTTAATATCAATATATATATATTTTTTCACCCTTCCCTGCCCCAGATGCAGGCCACTACCCCAATAAAGGATCACCCTACTACACTTTGGAGGTATGCAGAAAGCCAACGCCACATCTTTGCTCTCACTTTCTCAAAGTCCCTCCTTTGTTTCTCTACATCTTCATCCCTGTCCTCGTCAGCAGCCGAGGAGGCCCGTGGCAGCCTTTCAGCTCCGCAGCGTGCCTTCCTAAGCGGCTGCCGCCTGTCCTCCCCGTGTCCCACAAGTCCGCTCGCCGGCACTGTCGTGGTTGATGGTCCGTGCCGTCGCCCTCTCCACCTCGCTGGTCTAATTGGAAGAGAAAAGTTCCTCCGCCGCGATCGCATGTCCAAGGGCCTATGTCTGTCCGGGCTACGGGCTATGAACAATTAATTGATAATTACTGCTTCTGCGGACTCCCTCAGGGTCGAGGCTGCGATTTACAGCAGGGGGAGGGTGTCGAGAGAGGCTGTAGATTGAAACATTGTGATTGCGTAGCAGTCTAATTGTCTATGTGGAAGATCCCTTTGTTTTATCTTGGTGACCAGGAGCTTAGGTGCTTTTGCACCGCTTGTTAATACAAGTGTGGACAGTACTATAATGTGATTTTCCTTGACTTTCCTTGCAGTGGAATTAGTTTTCCTGTGCCATGGTGGCTGTATTTTCTCACTTCCCAGTACTTGTTTTCTTGCTTACATCCACACTCGAAATAAAACACATCGTGTTTTTTGCAGCAAAGGATTTAAGACTAAACTGTAAAAACATAGAAATAATAAAAAATAAAACATGATTTAAAAAAAAAAAAAAAATAGAAAAAGGAATACAAATACTTCACAAATGAATGAATGAATTAACTTTTTTTTACTGTGTCACACATACAGCTAGGCCCGATCCACACGGGCTTAAAAGACATCACTAATTCACAGTTTCACAATGCCACACACACATTTTCAAACAAAATATCAAGAAAATAAACATCAAACATCAACTTCCATAACCAAAGTTTTAGATCTTAATTTCTACAATAAACTTTAGAAATCAAAGACAGAAAGTAAATAGACGATCTTCTCTTCTTTCACAGGCTTTTGAGACAAATTCAACACACACGAAAACTGCAAGGGCAAACTCTGCCGGCTCTGTTCTGTGCAGAGTCAGCGATTTTAGCTCCTTTAAAGCCCCAAATCCCTGTCTTGTTTATCACGTACAGTGTGTAACTGTGTTGTGTCATGTCAACGGACAACAAAGGGCTCCAAAGTCAACGCCACTTTGTATAATGGAGGTCAAAGATGGCTGCAGTATGAACTCAAGTCATTCATAGCAGCTCACTGATGCAGTGTTAGACTGTTGGCAATTAATATGCAACATAGTATGTACCAGTGATTGACATGCCTGTTTCCATGATTAAGTGACCTTAAAGCAACATTATGTAACTTTTTTTTACCTTAAAATAACAGCTTTAAAATCATGTTGATGGTACAGTGTCTTGTAACAGCGTGAATGGTGTCTCAGCCACTCCGCCCCCCAACACTTGTTTCTGCACTATGTAACTTCAGTGAGAGGGTAGGATCACAGCGTTACATACATGTTTACTTCAACATACAAGTTTCCATCACAGAACATTGTCATAAGTTATAAGTTTTGTTTGTAGTTAGCACATTACGTCTGACTAGTTGTTACAGATCTGGGATTTGTATTTATGACGGTGGTGTTGCACTCAGAAACTGTGGGGGGCACCAAATTGCACAAAGTGCCAGTTTCTACATAATGTTGCTTTAATTGTCCTATACCTTATTGGCCAGAATAAGGCTGTAGAAGGCTAGTGTTACCTTGTGTTAATTAACTTCTAGTTACTAGTTAACTTAACTTCTGGTTCGGTTGAAAACGACAGCATAGTGAAAAACTCAGAACGTTTAAGTCCAACAACTTATAAATAAAAATGTGTGAATGTTGAATGAAATCAGTCAATAAATAAATAAGTGTGTGGGAGTAAATAGGGGTAAAATGCAAAAGGGAAAATGATACAGAAATAAATTCCAAAATAAAAATCTACATAACAACTTAATAAATAAAGTGGAAAATAAATAGGGAGGTTAAATACAATCAATTTATGTCACATTTTGTGAATTAATTAACGCCTACATTTATTTTTAATATTACTTTCAGTGCATTTAATAAAATATCAATTTATCCAGCCATTTATGTATGTCTTTATTTATGTTCGATATTGGCAGCTTTACTCCTCCATAATTCAGCTCACTCTTGGCAACAATCTTAAGACATGTTGAAATATTAGTTATCTGTGTATGACTAACCAAATACAGCAGGCATCTGTGACTGAAGAGTGACTGTTTTGCATCTTTTTGCTGTCGTGTTGCATAAAATGTGCTTCAAAATGTCCTTCTTCCTAAACTTCCTAAAAATCTACGTTGACATGGGAGATGTAAAGAGGTTGCTATGAAGCGTTATGTCACTTCATTCCTCAGGACAAAAAATGAAATCACTTTGTCATCTACAAGCATTTCAGACATCAAGGACTCTTGATAATGCCGTACACACATATAAATATTTCCCCCCTCGGGGCAAACATCCAGACGCGATGTGTAAAAAGACAGCTTGTTCTTCAGTAATTCCCTGTATTTGTCTAAACGTCGGCCTTCGACGACGTCGGTGAAACATGTCCTCGCTTGGATTGCGTAGCGGCTTTTATTGCCAGCTCTTGATGGAAACTCGTACGAGGTGGGCCAATCATCTCCAGAGTCCCCCGTGCCATTTGATTTCTGCTGCCAAGACGGGCTCACTCTTTCACTCGCAGCTCCCAACACACACGAGCCCATCTGGCACCGGGAGAGAAAGCGCTTTCCCTTTTTAACCCCCATTACTCACGAGGTGCTGATTCCATATGATGGGTGTCAGAGCCCTGCAGTGTACATCTCCACCACTCTCCGGCACCCACTTATCTTCCTTTCATCTCTTCCCTGTGATTACAGTTACTTTTTTTTTTTTAAGAGCCCCAGGAAATCAGATGGTCGGGGCTCCAGTATGGATGGTCAGATTTGTGGATGTATGGATGGATGTATGGATGGATGCAGGGGTTGCCTTGTGATGGACTGGCAACATGATATTACAGCTCTGCTGGGAGTCAAGGATCTGTGCTAGCTTTGACTGCCTGGGACGTGAGGGGAAAGGCAATAGGAGAAGGGAAAAGGGGAGGAGATCTGCACTAGTCACAGTGTCAGAACACAAGCAACAACACAATGAATGCAGTTAGCCGTTGCCTTGTGTCATGCTCGTGAGCTCACGTCGGCTAATTGTCTTCACTCAAAAAAGCTGGACGTTGTTTTTACACATTTTTCTATGTTGTTGCATCAAAAAATGAGGCTGCTATGCACATGTGGCCTTCACATGACTGGGAGTCGGTGTGTGTGTGTGTATGTGTGTGTGTGTGTATGTGTGTGATGCTGCAGCAGGAAGTAATTTGGTGGTCGTAGATGTAAATATAACATGGTGTGATTATTCTTTATCTTCCTCATTAAAGCAGCAGAGGAACAGCTGCACGAGTACACTGGGCAACTAAAGAAGGGAGGCACTCTATTGTGACTGAAATGATAAAATGCATAATTAGGTAGTCAATGTTGTGTTCCATCTCTCTCTCTCTCTCTCTCTCTCTTCCCCTCGCCTCGCCTCGCTCTGTCTTGCGCTGATAGGTGCAACTCCGTGTTTCCTCTCCATTTTCAGAAATGATGTTGTTCATTAATGCAATGCAATTTTCGGGGCAGGGCCCTCTCTCTTCCCTGCTGCCGCATTTTGTCTTTGGTAATTTACCTTTATTGGCTGGCTTAGCAATTTCATCTGAACACGGGTTCATTTAATAATGTATGCGTCTTGTTGTTGTGTACCGTTCCAAACGGTCCCACCTGTAATTGCCATGCAGCTGGGTGCACTTGGCTGGATGGATGCACCGGCTGAATGCGGGGGACTCGGTGAGGGAGACAGGGGAACAAAGGGGGAGGAGGGGAACGATCTGTACGCATTGGCTTGATCTGAAGTTAGGCAGAGCAATATGTGTCAAATTAATTAATTAAATTCTAATTTAAGCTACGTATATGCACACCTGCCACAGCTTTTGGTACTGTCAGGGTGGGCGATCTGATGACTGAAGATGGCCACAATCTACTTGTCAGGCAAACTGTAGAGATCGTGGTATTAAACGTCCTCTTTCTCCTGTTTCCAAGCTAAACATAACCTCATTGACTAGCAGATCTGCTCTGCATGAATAAACTAGATGGCCATGCTGATTGGAGCTCCACCTTGGGCGAAGTGAATTTACAGATGCAACCTGAAGCACAATGAAACATACTTAAGTTTTGTGTTTGACGAGGCGCTTTCACTTGTTAGGAGAAGTGAAGCAACAGAAGGGCAACCATGTAAACATATAGCTAACTCTGTCTGTGCTGAAACAGATTATTAAACGGCGCTGATGTTGAAACATCTGGTTGTTGACAGTTCATAGCTGCATGGGGAAACCTGATTTTTTTAAACATGCATAGCAATGGCCTGGGGTCTTTATTGGATGTCTGAATAAATCTGCATATTGTTGTTTCTATAAGTCTGGCTTTGTGTTGTTCCTTTGATTTTGATTTTTTTTTACCTTTAGACAGACCTACACTAGCTGTTTCCCTTTATGCTGAGCTAAGCTAACTGAGTCCTGCTGCCACTACAGTACATATTTACCGCACAGACGTGAGAGTGGTGTCAATCTTTCCACTCTTGGCAAAAAAAGCATATTAGCATATTTCCCAGTTCCTTAAATATGGGATTTTGCATGATGTGTCTGCTTCAGTTTACCCTGTGTCCTCATCTGCGCTGTGTGCTTGTATGTGCGTGTGTGTGTACTGTCCTGAAACACAACTGCAGTCACCCTCCACTCTCATCTAATTGTTCTGCAAAGCCCCGCGAGGAGTACTGTGGTCACAGTTGTCTTTGTCCTTGGGTTGGAGCACCACTGGCTCACCTTGCCAGTAATAAAAAGAAAAAAAAAAGAAAAAACATGCCAGGCCTTGTGTGCACATGCGTGGTTGTTAGCGTGTCCCTCGCTAGGAGGACAGACATCATTATCCCCACCCTTCACACCATCCTGTCCAGGGGAACCTTTTAATCTCCCTGAACAAAATCAGATGAATGAAGTAAAATGGAGCCCCTCCCCCCGCTCGAGGTGCATCATCCTCTGCTGTCGCATGGGGCCAATTTTTATAAGAGCCAGTTATGGGACATCACATGGCCAAAATAATATTAGTATGGTGGTGACAGGCATGTGAAGGCAAGATGAATCTGGGATAAAAATAAAGGCAAATGAATACAAATGGTGTCTCCTTCACCTAGAGGGGCGAATAAATCACATGTGGACTAATGTGCTCACGCTCCCTCTCTCTCTTTGTCACTTTTTTGTGTCGCACTCCCCCGTTCGCTCCCCCCCTCTCTCTTTTTTCCGTCGCTTTTCATTCTCCAACTCACTTCATCTGATTAAGTTAGCTGCAAAGTGTCCTTCTGTATTAATAATCCGCTCAGAGAGGTGAGGGCGAAAGTGTTTACTGTATGTAGGTGTCAGGAATGTCAGTGCGAGAAATGCAGCAGACCTCGCTATCTCACTTATGTAAGTGGGATGCCGATTTGTGATTACGCTCTTAAGTGTGTTTGTTTCCTCTCTATTTCTGTACTTACGTGGTCAGCTGCTAACTAAAGAACAGGCACACGCAAATACACCTTTCAAATCACCGCCTACTTTCAGTAGGCGTACTACTCTCTTAGTGTTTATCTTTGACATTTTATGGGTAACACCAATTATTTATCTGATTAAATCCTTCAATATTATAATATTAATATTAATATTAGTTGCAAACTGTGCTGTCCATCAATATTTGTCAGCATTCACTTCAACAGTGCACTGCCCTACAAAGGTTTAGGAAAACATTGTTGTTTGGCTTAAAATAAGTACTTTACTTGTGTAACTTCAGTTGCAAATATACCTGTGTTACGTTACTTTACTTGTCCCTGACTTCACACAAGTTAAAATAATTCACCGTTGACTCATGGTTTCTCACTGGACACGAGCATTGGTAACAGTTCTGTGCTACCCACCGTCCATCCCTGACCTGATCCCTAAGCAGACATGTGGCTTTGACTTCCTCCTTTGCTGCCGTTGGGGAGATCGTCACAGCTAGCCTTAGCCTACAGCTAAAATTAAAGGTACGTGCTGATTTTGCCCAGCTGTAAACAAAATTCACTGTGGTAAACCAACATCTTGGTATTTAAGTTAGTTATTTCACATAATTAATTAAGGCAGGGACTAAATCCAAGCATGGTTGAGAGGAAACAGAGCTAAACTCCTGCAAAAGATTACTAGCTTAGCAGAGTTAGCACTAATGGTAAGCTAACTGCCATCTCAGCTTTTGACCCAGTTAATGTGATTTGGTTTGGGTGCTAACTCACATAATGATTTATTATTGACTTCAATATACTATTAATGTTGGTAGATTTAACAGTGTGGCTGTAAAGAATCAGAATTAATTATGTTTTCTTGAGAATAACTGTCTCAAATAGACACAGAAAGTGAATGATCAAATTTTGTTCTTAGATTCTACGTTTTCCTCTAAAGGCAGAGTGCAGTATCTGTTTTTTAAGGTCTTATGTAGCTTTTTATACAGCCTAAACTGGTCTCTTTCTGTTTAGAGAGCAGTATTTACAACACAACTTTACTCTGCAGGTTCACACTCTGGCACATGCTGGCCAGCTTCATGGTTCCCTTTTGGCGCTAGTAATCCATGCAGTAATCCACATGATTCCCCATGTCCATCTGCCTGCTTTTGAGTAATTCCAATCATTCCTAAACTCCATTTTGTTCTCCATCTTGATGATTGCGTGGATTAAAAATCTCCTGACACCACTTTGAACATGCAAACATGTAGCTATAAGCCAACATGTGCTATCTGAAGGGGAAACATAGAACAAGGACAGACTGAACACTGATAGGTAAAGGAAAGGCTACTGGAAAGTGGAGAAGGAACTGGAAAAGTCAGATGTGACATTTTTTATGAATGGATGACTTATAAGAAGGCAGAATGGGTATACTGTATGTGAAGGCATGTACATGTCATGGCAATTGTCTGGATTGACACAGGCTTAAGACTTGTAATGACTGGGAGAATGTGGGCTACAAGTGGTACACGATTAGGCTAATGATTGGGCCTAGGGTAGGAAGTTGGAGTCTCATGGCCAAAACTGGGTCTCAGGACCTGTGGTTACCACATGGGATGATCATAGGTTTCTTTATGTGAGTGTTGTTAGATATGTTTCTTTGGGACCACCAAATCCCATCACAACCAGGATGCTGGATCAGTGGGCTTACAGTTCTGGCGATTGATTGGTTGGCGATCTCACAATTTTGGGTTGTGATCAATCTTGACAGCGTCCAAAAATTGAGTTCTCAGGCGAATTGTAGAGATCACGGTACTTGATGTCCTCCAACTTCTGTTCCTGAGATTCACGTAACCTCTTTGACTAGCAGGTCAATGCGTGCACATGCCAGTAGCAGAATGATGTAGCCAATTAGATGGCTATGCTGACTGGCTGAATTACTTCACATTTCTTAGGGCCATGTAATAAATGGGTTGGGTTACCATGAGTTATAGCTATAGTGGCATGGTGGATGAGGAGGTTGTGCCAAACAAAGACCTATGCAATTTTGTGTTTTAATGGTCCAAAATGGAGAAATTCATAGGCTGCTTCTAGTCTGGCTTCGAGCGACAGGGCAATTTAAAGTTGGGAACAAAAGAACCCCATTTTGGACAAAATTTAACATTTTTGTCCCAGCCCCAACTGTTAACCACACATATCTCATATTGACATGTTGGCTGGGTATACCACTGCTGCCTCACTGGCTGGCATATGCATTCAAATTGTAATGACTGAAAAATATATATCACATCAAAGGTTACAAGTTCCAGGCAAACTTTTTGAAACATTTCCTCTCTGAACAACATAAAAACGCTGGAACTGCCTCCCTTTTCCCTGCCTGAAAAATGGATAAACTGTGGTGTAATGGGACCAGGCTAGACTGATTTGAGGGTGCAGAGGGCACGTCCCGATTGATAGATGGAAGAGGAAAAGGTAAAGCCTCACATCAGGTGATTGTGTGTTGCATGCACACCCGCAGGCAAGCAAACCTTGCTCCCCCTCAAATCTCTCTGAGTCTAAACTGGGGCCAGAGGTTCGGTCTCATGGGGAACAACACTTTGTATGAGCACTTACTGTGGATATAGCACTTTAAAGGCCAGGACTGTAGAAATTTGTTGTGTACCAAAATGGGTTTTTGCCAAAGTTCTGTATATTCTCTGGTTTTGTAACGGACCACTGCTGTGAAACTAATTATAATGTTAAGGTGCACAGTGAAGCTGCAGTTAGTCTTTGTAGAGTGATCCTGTGATGAGCAGAATTAGATGGTTTTGAAGTATATAAATGTGCTTTTATTGCATTTTAAACATCAGTACTTCATTGTCTATGAAATTGAGATGCTTCAGTATCAGAATGCACTTTTCATTATATCTCTTTGACAGTACTTTTCACAAGAGAACACATATATTTAAATTACTTTCATATGGCTTTCACTGCAGCAGTTTTAAAAGATAATTGAAAGGCTTTGTGCTCGAGAATCACACTTTCTATTTTGCGGTATAAAACAACCTGCAGAAGAGCAGACATCCAAAATTGCAGGCCTCAGGACACAGAGTCCTGCTGGTTTTAATTCTAGCCACCATATCAGAGACTGTCTTACACCTGGGATGTCAGGTGAATTTAATTAACTATCATAGGCTCGAAAAATTAGCAGTACTCTGCATCCTGTAAGCCAAGAATGAAAGCCATAATTGCCATAAAGTGAACAGACTTCCTCTTGAAATTCTAGCTACCGCCTCTTTAGTGCAAACAATATACAGAAGCAGCCAATTTTCTCAGCAAGGCTTTGTAATTTTACCTGTTACTAAAAATGGTTTGGTAATGATTTATTGATGTCAACCACAAAAAATAAAGGTTAACAGAACAAATCATTGCGAGAAAATAAAATCCACAGTCGCTTTGCGAACAAGGCCAAAAGTGTTTTGTCTGCTGATAGTCGAGCAAAGAAACCAAGGTGACAATCCACTTCAAGTCATTGAAAGGTGTCCTCTTTCTGTATTTGTTCTTCAAATGACGCAAAAAGCAGCAGCGGCATGCCAATGGGCTCTTAAAAATCTCAATAGGTCTCCAGTGTGTAAATGGTGGGGAAGTGAATCACGCTCTGCAAATCAGCTTTCAACCGCAACAGCTCCAAGACAGCTCAGACAAAGTATTCACTGAGCCCTGTGCAATTAGAAAATGGATCAATAACTCTTGCATCTCCTCTTATCTATCCAAAATGGCCTCTCGTTCCACAGCTTTAAGTAACATCACCTATAGAGAAGGTTGAACCATGTAAACACACACATTCTTGTACTTCTATCCTCATGGGGACCCTGTGTTGACAACAATACAGCCAGATTTATTCTAAATGTAAAAAAAATCCTGATTCTAACCTCAAACCAAAACCCAAGAATCAGTTCTAATGTGAATCAAAAATTATGTTACCACACATCTTCACTGTAGATGATATGTTTCTGTGTACTGTGTGTTCATGTTATTTTTGAGACACTGCTGCTACAGATATTTAAAAGAAAAATGTATCCCTTTAAGGGAAACACAGCAATTTAAGCCTCAGATGACTATGCTTTGAGACTTTGTTGGATGTTAGCTTATTATGGTAATACCCTATTTACACTTGAAAACACAAGTGCTGATTAGAGCACCTCATTTACGGCTAAAAAATGCTGCTAATTGTCATTCAACATAATATGACTCACGTGTGTTGTGGTAAATCTAACAGGGATGAAGTTATTTCAGGTGAGAACCAGCCCAAATAACATGACTCTGCAAAAAATATTCAGTTTGAAGATCTGAAAATAAAAAATGTTCTCGCAAGAATGCAAGTACAACACAAACACAAACAAAGGCGTATCAGTAAACAGGTCTTATATAATTACGTGGAGTCCAGCTGTGTAGGATGGTGCTAATGAGTGAGCCAGTGGGCCTACCGCCTCATCATTGCCACTAATTACACTCATTAATATTAACTAGCTCATTTGCATTGTGACAGAATGTATGCTATTTATGAGCTGCAGTCACTAAAGCTATAACCAAAAGAAGTTTGCCCACGCCTGTACAATATATAACACACAGCAGGTACATACAACAGCCATCGTTTGGTGTTATAAAATTGCTAAGTTCCGTTCTATATGTTCTTCTTTCATTATTGCTGTTATTTTATGTTTTTTGTGAAAGATTCTTATGTTTTTTAATTCATTAAAAACAGTGCTGCCCTATAAAGACACAGAATGGAAGAGTCCTAAAAGATGCTAACAGATTAGCTCACTGTTATTTAACCTCCTCTGTCAAAGTAAAAACTATTTGCAGATGGTTATGATTCCAGAGTAGAAGGTACAAAAACATAATTTGAGTAAATTGTGTGTCCAGTGAGCAACTGAGCTAAGCCATCAAGCTAACAATTTTGCTAACAGCTTGTTAGCCTGGAGCTTTTACCTCCCTGGCGTTTCCAAGAGCTATTATTGTTGGTATCACAGTTGCAAAGAGAAATGGATTCTTTATTTAGTCCATAATACAGAGCAGATAGAAATGATGCCAGGCTGCCAGCCTAACTCGATTGCCAGTCAGCTGTCATTTTTCCAGGAGATTTTGTATCCGGTGGCCAATAAAATTGCATTTTGACAGGGAGGTTTATAGAGAACCTATATAAATGGTGATGGTGTCATTATTCTATAGCCATTACACTGTGCAAACAGCATTTACTTCATATAGTATATGGTTAAACTAAAAATTGGCCATCTTCTCAGAAATAAACAACATAAACTATTATGACCAACCTTTTTTTTGTGGCCCTGTAATGAATGAGGGCAACACCTACCTGTGATGTTTGTTATAGTCAGAGGTTGAAGAGACTCATGCCTCAACCAATGCAGTCTGCTACAGCAATGTTTTTCCTCTGTCCAGCATCAAAAGCAGACTTTTTCTTTAAGGCAGGCTTTAGATAACACACAGACTGCTTCCTGAAAAATGCACCTGTTGAATAAATAACACACACCTTTGTCTGGTTTAGTCAAGGTGATGCTGAGTGTTTTGCTCAAGGGCACTCAATAGGAGAACACTTGCTGACATGGTGACAAGTTAGCTGCTTTAAGTAAAGAATTGTATCTGTACTCACTGCTTTACCAAAAAGAAATCACAATAATATATTATTTAATATTTTATGATATAAACATGCAACATAAGAAACTGTTGGATCCTTTATATTTGGTTAGTGTGACCAAATACAAATACAGCACTGGACAGTATGAGAAAACTGATGTGTTTTTTTGAGCATTAAAGCATGTAAACATATTCTAGTAGGAACCCAAAATAAAATTATGAATCTGAAAATGTGCATAATATGTCTCCTTGAATGTAAAGTGATTATGCTACAGGTTATTAGCTGAAACACTGTGGTTTTTAAAATTGCTGTGATACAACATGCAAATACAATAACAATACTATACTGTAAGTGGTTTGGTATTCAGTCCACCAGGAATTTAGTTCCCCTTTGTATGTGTGTGAGAGAGAGAGTGTGTGTGTGTGTTTTTGCAATATGCGCATGGGTGAACGTGGATGTGCATAAAAAATGTGATTCCTCCGGGAGACGAGATCATCTCCTGAGACAGGACAAAGTCAATATGGAAAGTTAGACAGAGTCTACAGGGAGCAGGCCACCAGAGGCTAGCCTTATATCAACAGATAAAGATAGAGAAGGGGAGAGAGAGGAGATTTTACTGTATATATAGGATGTGTGTGTGTATAAGGCTGAGAGAGTGAGAATGCAAGGACATAAAAGGTTGAAAACTGTTTAGTTTACTGTATATCCAGAGCTCTCACAGCTCTTATACACACAGGAGCAGAAGTGATAAATTCTCTTTTTCCGTTGAGTTGTCATCTATTTAATCAAGCATTTGAAGGAACTGACTTTATGGAAAGCTATCATTACATTATGTGTGTGTACTGAACAAAGAGTTCCGGCTTTCTAGTCGTGTAATCAATACCCTTTTAAATACTTCTACCACAATGTGGACAACAGGAAATGTCAGTTATTTTACATGCATGTCTCATAAATTTCCTTTTTAAGTAAATGTAACATGCAGAAGATTTGATTCATGAATAGCACTTAGAAAAGCTACATTAGCAGTTTCACATTATTAGAGAATTACTAAAGGTAAAAGCATTGTTAAAAGGTGGTAGGCATTTCATTTATTCATTCATCTCATGATTTACATGCACTTAAAGCCACCTCTTTGCAGCTCATTATGCAAAAAGCGAGAAACATTACTGTAACCTGGTTTGTGAGAGACTTTTTGAAGAGATTTGTTTTTATTTTATGCATTTATTTATTGTCGTTTTGTATTAATTGTAATTCAATTTTACCCGAGTTAAAGTATCATTAAAATTCAAAATGTCTTTATATGTAGTAAATCACAATTAATAAACAGCAATATCAAATTTAACTTAAGGAGGTTGCATGTGATCTGCATATATTTTAACCAATAACATTTTACAACAATCCTCTGGGGTGTATGTGCATATAAGGATAATTTGTAAGTCAGTGAGGCAGTCAGTCAACCCTCCTACTCAAATGCTTGTGAGTCTTGGTACAATGTGGGTGTCAGTGGGTTGTGCAGATGTGTTCCTAATTTTTTTAGGTAATTTTTGCTCTGCTACAATCACTCTGTGCTTTTGGACTTAAAAGCCTCTTGTTTGGGCGATTCACTGTGAGTGGCCCATTATCTCTGCCTCACCATGAGTCATCTACGATGCTAAAATAAAATGTGTGTGCCCTTCTCTGCCTGGGCTTAGGTAGATTTTTTAAAAGGGATCATTGGAATTGTTCTTTTCTTAAATGTATTTTTTTTTCTTACATAAATCACAAAGACTTTGTTAGTTATCATTATTTGAGCTAATTCCATGCTCTCTTAAATGCAACCCTGAACAAAATCATCATCAAAATGTGTTAAATTATTTTTAATAGTTGAAACAGTCTTACAGGACAACAATTTTTCCTCATACTGTCCACTGCTGCAGCTCCTCTATTCACCCACTGTGAGAACAATATGTTTTAGTGCCTTTCTCTTTAAGACCCTCCTCCTGAAAAGCCCAGTCTGCTCTCATTGGTCAGCTCTCACAGGCCTGAGCAGGCACCGCCCACTTTATTTTGGCATCAGGTCCGACTGTTTGTGCAACCTTGTGTATAGGCAATGTTTCAGAGGCAATGCTGTGTGCAATTCTTATTTATTTATTTGTTTATTTGACAGGGACGGTGCACATTACAGTAACCAACCAGAGTTCTCTGTGGACTTTCTACAATTTGGGACCGTTATCAAGAAATTACTCGAAAAATAATTGCAACAGTAAACAGTAAGGATGATATTGACAATTTGAAAAGCCAAGAGGGAATGGCAGACCCCGCCACTTACCATGAAATCTAATATTTGGAGAGGTAATTGCAAAATGTAAATACACTGAAAGACTATTGCAGAAAAACACCGGCCATAATTAGTATCAAGTTTGGGGTTTGGTTTCATAAAAATATCAACACTATCAACATAATTTCAACAGAAAACAGCCTGTTTGTTCACCTGCTTCCCAGAATATTCCCACGCTGAAGAATCCACTGGAATCACATTGTTTCGTCTCTCTATGATGAGAATTTCTGAGTATCTTTGGATGTTGGTAGTGTCTAACACTTGTTGCGTAGCGTTCACAGGTGAAGAGGCCTGAGAGTGTTTCTGCTTATCTTTGCTCGTCACTATCATGCTCATGCACTGCTACTTGATCTCGGCCCGCGCGAGCTCTCACGCAGATAGCCAAGCAGATGCTCAGAGCAGAGTGGAGAGCGGAGTCTCGTTTATTTTTACAAAGCGAGGAAAGAGGGATTCGGCAGGAAGTGGAACTGGACAGGTTGTTTAACTCGTCGGTGTACGTGTGGCTGGGTGCAAGTGAAATAGAAAATGAGAGGGAAAAGATGTCCACCGCAGGAATTGCGATAAAACTTGCACTGCCCTAGGAAAAAGAGGAAAAGAAAAGAGGGAGTGAGGAGGAAGACAGACCAAGCCTCCCTCATACCTACTTTCTCCCATGGTGCCTGGTTGTTGGGCTGCCTTTAAATTTGTCCAGGGACAAAGCGGTACAAGGTATAATCCACCTGCCAGTCCCGTTCAGCATCAGCAGCAGCCTGGCAGGAACATTCTGCCCCCCACTTAAACACAAAATACCATCAGTGCGGAACAGTAGAACCTATTCTCCTCTTCGCTCTTTCTCCTCCTCCTCCTCCTCCTCCTCCTCTCTTCTCTGGATTACAAATGCACCACGGGAACGCAACGTGGGTGGTGTTGTAGAAAGACGGGAGAAAGGAAGAGACAAACTCGGAGAAGGCAAACAGAAAGAAAGATGCTTTAGAGGCAGAGCGTGTATTAGTGCGAGTGGAAAAGAAATGAGTAGCGAAAGGAGATAAGACATGGGGGAAAGAAAAATGAGTGAGAAAAGGGAGGCTGAGCGCTTTTCTTCCTCCCGCTCCCTCCTCACCCTGCTCGCTGGCGGGGAAGGCCCCAGGAGAGGGCCGAGATTGATCGGTTCATTTGGATTGGAAAAGTGGATCTCTCCCCCCCCAAAAAAACTTGTTTCCTTCCAAACCAAATGACAAATGAGCCCATCGATTTGTTGTTTACAATCTGGGGTGCGCATTGCCTACCCCCCTCAGCGTGCATGATGGACCTCATAATGGCCGGGTCTCCGAGGTTTACCATCACCGCTCACCGCCAAACTGACAGCTCTCCGGGCTGGGGTACGCCCACGACAGCACCGCATGTGCAACCCTGTTGTTATGTCAAGCACTCGGATGCTCTTACCTGCTCCAAGTAAAATGACAAACAAACTCGATTTTGATCGGAAGTAGACTTGTGCTCGGAGAAAAAATGGGTCTAGAGAGAAGAGGGGAAGTGGCACAAACACTTGTGTCCTGTAGGTAATAGTCCCTCTTCTCTTTCTCGGTTCTCACAAACCAAATAGCTTGCACCCTGAAACTGTTTGCCATTTTTTTACTGAATACAAGGAGGATGGCAGGATCAAAACATCCTCAGTATCTGTCTATCTGTTGCCGCCGAACACGATATACTTCTCATTCGATGCAGACGGAGAACATGCTGTAAAGACGTCTGGCAATCGACAGGTATGGAAGGGTAGACTTCCTGTAAAGAGCGTCGCAACAAACCTGAGGTTATTGTTTCACTGACCTTTGCTATTGATCCTTGCTGATCCTTGGAAATGTCAAGTTAAAAACTCCACCAGCCTCAGCCACACATGCAGCGCAGTGCCCACACACAAACAGAGCGAGGGAACAAGCGAGGGAATCTTTAACCTGATTTAATTGTGAAATGTAATTATAAAACAACATTATTGTGTGCCAAGCACATCTAATTATGATAGTTATTGGTGTGTTGCATGATGTCTGCAGATGTGAAATAATGCATAAGCCTCGTAATCATCACTCTATTCTTCCGTGTCTTCCATAACACTGTTCATTACCATCAATGGGCTTCTGCAAAGGAGATTACTTTATTGGCCATTTTACACGAGACTGTGTGAAATGGTCTCAATTTGTATTCCTCCTACATGCACACACATACAACACTGCCACATGGGGCTCTCAATAGGGTATTACATGGAGTGATGTACTTTTCCATATCAGGTTGAGTGCCAGGCTCAAAGGCACTGTGTAGGGGTAGAGGTCAATAGTGATCCACTGATGTTTTGAGAATATTAGAAGCTGGTACTCTGTACACTTGGTAGCACTTATTCTCCATTTGGGTACCATTGCCAATGCAGAAGAAGAAGTCTCAACTATATGACGTCATTAAAAGAGCATGAGCGGGATCTCAAAGGAATCAAAATGTAATGGATTGAAATGTATTTTGAGGAAGGATACAGTCTGATTGGTCCACACAGATCTGATGCGTTTGTCTGCCAGTTACACTTTTCAAAAAACATTTTTGTTGAAACGCCAATTTTTCACCTCAGTCAAGTGAAAGAACTTGATGTATTTCAACTTTCCGACGTTTGCATTCACGCTTTATACATGCAAATTCAAAATGTACATAAAAATAGGTGGATGGAAAACCACTTCAAGGGTGATTCCACTAATTTTACACATTAAAGTGTGTTTACTGGTCTCTACAATGGACAAAAACTGAATACGCTTTTTATTCCACCTATTCTTCTTTCTTCTCAAAACCTGGCGCCTACATTGCCCACAATGCAACTTGGCCACTGAGTGACACCACTGGAGGCGATAAATGAGAGTACATGCAGCAGGGTTTATACTACTTTGTGGAAGTGGAAATACTCGAGTAAAATACAAGCACCTCAAAATGTTACCTATGTAGAGTACTTGAGTAAATGTTCTTCGTTACTTTCTCACATTTCTACTGCTATTCCAGCACCTGCAATACACAATATTTGGAAATGCACAGCTGCTTTGCATTCTTAGCTACCTTCCACCACTACAGATATCCCCTGCTTATTTGTTGGAGACCCAACAACCAACATTCCTTTCACCGTCTCTTCTCTGGGCTTCCTGCAGCACAGAGACAACGACATGGGCCATATGAGGTAAAAATACATCAAAATTGGGAGCGGGGAAAGTTTCAGCGTTAATCTAAACTTGGCAGTTTGATATAGAAAAGAAAAAAAGATAGAATCAAGACAAGAGGCAGATTGGCCAGATTTTGATCTGTAACTCAGCACTTTTCTGGCGAGGAGCGAGGGTGCGAGTGGGGTGTAGGAATTGTGTAGGAGTGAGAGGTAGATTGCTTCCTGATGCGGCTGCCATACCACGTCTGGAGGAAATGACATCAGACATCAGCGGAGGGGTGGAGAACAGTCAGAGGACGGGAAGAGAAGGAAGGCAAAGGGGACGAGAGGAGGGAGGTGGAGGATGGATACAGAGCTCAGCCAAGCACTACTCTAAATACATAACTAATGTTCCTTGCGGTGCAACTAGAGTCCCGGCTCATTTATTGTCTCAATAAAGCTTGTCTGACGGCCGCTGCATCGGTTATCAGTCACAGAACCGTCTTAACTGGGTCAAGACCGCTGGGGTGGGGGTGGAGAGGAAGGGGAGGAGGGAGGGGAGGATCAGTTCAACCTCTCTCTCTCCACGCTCTCTCCCTCTCTCTGTCTTTGGAGTGGTGGTGGCACAGCTGGGGCCCCGTTATCGCTCACACTTAATGGAGAGAGGTCTTGGAAATTCAGAGTAGCAGGACAGATATATTTGGAGCATTTATCCTTTGAAATGCACACATGCGGCCGAGTGAAGGACACCTGGTGCATACTGGATGCACTTGCGTCGATACCCTCCATTTGAGTCGATGTGTTGTGCGATATCAACTCGTAACATTGCAGTGTGTTTAAACAGGGGTATTTTACATTCAATGCGACACGTTAAGAGGCTGTTTAATTACATGGCAATGAAATGACACTCCGAACAAGTCCTCAGCAGATGCTCTTTCTCAGCTCCGAATTTCTGTGCACTCTTCAACTACAAGCGCCCTTTATTATATGCCATGGAAATGAATAACACAGACCACTGTATTGACTGAGAACCTCTACAAGAGATGAGGGAGAAAATAAAAGCTCAGTTTAAAAGAAGGTAGAATAATGAAGCCTGAGAAAAAGTCATTATTACAGAAAAGAAAAGAGCTTTTTAAAAAACTGAAATGAATCATCAGAAAAGGCAGCGTGCAGAGGAAAAATCAGAGGCAGTGTTAAGTAAACCAAATAGCAATAACATCAGCGTGAGTGCAAGGAAAAATAACTTTTCTTAAACGCAGCTAGTTAAGGAAAATGAAAGGTAATTTGTTGTCCTTTTGCAAGTACAAAACTGAGTGTTGCTGCCATCTGTAAAATGCCAGCACATGCATTCAGAAGACCATACAGCCCTAAGTAATGTGCAGTATTTCCGAAAAAGGAAACAGAAGTGTGGTCTGAAAAAGAATAAAAGGGGCAGCACATGTATGTGAGGGGGGCACCAGCGCACAGGAAGTCCTGATATATACCTGTTTATTGTGAAAAAGGGGGACTTCATCACGTTCTGTCCACTGGAAGGTGGACCGATTCCACCAGTGGAACAAACAAATAACAGATTATCTTTGCTTTTAAACTTCTTTATCACCCTGATCTTTTGTTCAGCCGTTCTCACGTTCCTCCTGATAACATTTGAATTCATTGCCCCTCCTGGTTATTTTTCCAAATCAAAGCTTAAGATTATTATGTGCACGACACGTTGTGAGCTTCCTTTCTTTTCTTTTCTTTTCCTTTACTGCCTAGGTAATTATCTGAAGCGGGGGAAGTGTTTTGGCTCAAAACATCACATATTCCATTAGTATTTCATTGTGTTTTCTTGCTCTAATTATTAAATTATCATACACTGTGGCAGCAGAATAGTCAATGAGTTCTGGTGGCAACATAAAAAAAACCTGAAGGCAGAGAAGTTTAGAGAGCTACTCTGTAGCTCGTCCCTGCAGCCAGAGTGAAAGTGACACCACAAGCTTCGGGCGGAGTGATATTAAATATTTTACGTTCCATTTATGGCATTGAGGTGACACTTTAAATGAGAAGAAGCTGCAGTGAGTGAACAGTTTTGGTCTAGCGCAGATTTTCTGAAGATCTAGAGGTGATCAGACTTGGTGCTGAAAGGTATTCAGATCCTTTAAGTTGTAATCCTTCAGGGACTGTACACACATTGTTACACAGGAGGGGCTCATTAAAGGGGGTTATGAATGTTTACTTTTTGATGAAAAGTCAGACCGCCCTCCGGTCAGTGGTGAAAGGTCTTTTAATTTTATTCTGATCCCAAATTAATATTTCAGCCTCCTCTTGTGTAATTAATTAAGAAAAAAACAAACAGGGATCAAATAGTTGGCTTAAGTCTGTGTTAAGAAGTCTTCTTAAGAAGTTCTCACATCGTCATTTCTTTATTCGAGGCCTCTTTAAGTTATTAATTGGAAAACAACTTCTAAGTTTTATGGAAGTATAGGGGAAGGGTTCCAAAAACTGAAATAATATAAGATGAAAGCCTCTTGTCAACCTAATAACCAAGAATATCATGTAATAAAACCACATTTTTGATACTATTTATGTCTGCAGTTTTTCTGCAAAAGTCATTCAAATTATTTACCTTCTTTAATAACCTCTCTATGTAGTTTTAATTGTGATTGGCGGGGTCCGCCATTCCCAGGCTGTCTTCAGATTGCCTCCCTACACACAAGGGATTTACAGGAGTCAGTGCATGAATGTAATCCAGTGTTGTTAATGTTAATTTTACATCATTAAAATCGGCCTTGTTCACTCCCCTCATGCCATAGCAGAGCTTATTAAGTTACTGCTAATGCAAACCAACCTTTCCTACACTCACAGCTTCACAAATAAAGTGCTGAAGCAGTTTTTTTTTACTCAGTCTAAGTGTTACGTAAAGTCATTTCTTACATCATAAGCCACATTTTGGATTTTGTATCATCATTTTTTAAAAACGGAATCTGTTTTGTACGTCAGATGTTCTACAAATTAATTAAAGTAAACATAGAGGAGTGTGGCCGAGTGTGAGAGCGGCACCAAAGTAATATACTGAAATATAAGTACAAGTTCCCTAAACATTATAAATAAATACAGAGTTTGAGTAAATGTACTTAGTTACTTTCCAACTCAAACTTCTAACTCTGCCTTAAAAGACAACCTGTTTGATACTACCATTAACTCATATGCGTACACAGGCAATAGCCCATTAGCTCATTGCAGACACATCGCACAACGACGTGTATGTCAGCCGATGAATGACAAGAAATAGGACAGAATTGCCAAAGATGCATTTTGAAACGGTGTCACCGTTCTATAGTTTGTCCACCAGAATCGTAAAAAAGCCAAAAGTTAAATGAAATGGTCTCTCAAGTTTACTTCCTGGTTGAAATCATTAAAATAAATGAATATAAGCGTATCAAAAATGTTTATTTACGTAATGGATTGTGTAAAAGTAATTTACATTCTCAATATACCATTTTCAATTACTTTTTAAACTCTTGAATATCAGTATCAGCCTTTAAATATGCTCTATTAGTCGTTCTGTAACATATGCAAAAATAGGCTGCATGGACAGGGACATGCGCACACACACACACACACACACACACACACACTCGCTGCCAAGTATTCACAAAGACCAAATGACCTGAAAATAATACACACTAACCAGATTGGAGGGAAACCGAACAGTCTTTTATAAGCTGCCTTACACATAACAGCAATGATTATGCTCTTATCTGCTTTGGGGACTGCAAGAGTTGAATTATCATTCATGCTGTATTGCTGTTTTGCTTAATTGGAATTTGTTTAGCGGGCTTTGTAAGGGAGCAAACAGGGAATAAACAGATTTATGGGGAGCTCTGCCAAGTAAAAGGTTATGCATAATTTAAGGCGGATTAGTTTGGATGTAGAGGTCAATAAGGCTAAATAGACAAGAATCATCAACATCCACGAAGGAGAAGCTGTGTCTTGAGGGTCTGGGCCTCCACCAGCTGTACAAACTCTTTATTAACAGGCGCCCAGGCGAGCTCACATGCATCCAGGAGCATGTGTTAGCTTACATTAGCACACTCACACACAAACACACACCTTGCACTTACATCAGTACACACATGAGCAGTTTAAAGGAGGCATACTACACGTGTGCAAACTAATTATATCTGTGTGTTTATTTTAGTTTGCAGCCTGAGGGCATTGTTCTACTTTAGTCTAAGTATGTCACTGTGTCATTTATCATCAACTTCAACGTAGTCACCTTCATTACCGTCGGCCACATCACGATCGCGACTGTCATCATAACCCATCATTACGGCTCGACGCTGTCCCGCTGCCGTGCCCGTCCATTTGTCACATTTCCACTTTGCGTTTGTTTACGACTTGTTCACTCGTCTGCTGATAATGACAGTGTAAGCAAACACTGTTTTTTTTCTCTTCATATAAGTTGTCAGAAAGCAGTTCAGTCTTGGCACATCACGCAAGGCAGTGAGCCTCCAAGAGGCTGAGGTAGAGAAAGAGAAGTGACGAGAGCAACGACATGGTGATGGGCTGAACTCTGTGCTGTCTCAAGTTTCATAGAGCAACTTAACACCCAGTTTTAGTTTGAAAACACATCCCTCAAATTCAATAAATGCCCTTGAACACAGACTTAAAGGTCCAATATGTAAAAATTTTAGTTGAAAACGTTCAAAAAAAATCACCCAAATTATCAACAGACTGAGAAGAAATAACAGTTTTGGAATTATGACCTTTATGTATTGTGTTGCAGGGATATCTGCTGAAGTTAGCATGCAAACAAGTTAGCAAAGCAAAGCCCCTTTTGCTAGCAGTGTAAAAGCAGTCCACTGGTGCCTTGAGCTCCCAGTTTTTGGCCGCTAGATGAATGGCTAACCGAGCTAACTAGCTAACGGCAGCTACAATTAGCAGCAGTTAGCAGTTACCCTGGTGATGTGCTGCCCCCTGTTTGTTTTGAGTATGAACATTTCATCCAGATGCTCAGGGTTTGTTTCCATGTGAAAACCAATGTGCAAACAATCTTTTCCTAAACCTAACCAAGTAATTTATGTGCCATTTGATGTCAGGCACGTTGCTTTCTGGCATTGGCGTCACATACAGAGACAAAAGGGTACACTGAGACACCAAGGGAAGGGACAAGGCACCATAGGACAACCTTTGATGAGAGACTGTTGGTATACAGGCCGGTAATGGCACACACCCTTTGTGTTTCACCAGCTAAAACTAAGAGTAGTAAAAATGAATTCATGATGTTGACCTTTGCCCTTTTGGATATAGTAGACGTGTGCAAAATGTTGTCATGATTATTGTATTGATTTTCGAGTAATGGCCAAAATTGTGTTGTTTTGTGAGGTCGCACTGACCTTGACCTTTGACCCTTGTCGTCCAAATTCTAATCACTTAATCCTTGAGTGCAAGTGGATGGTTTCGCCAAATGTAAAGACATTCCCTCAAGCTGTCCTCGAGATATTGCGTTTACAAGCACGGAACAGACGGTTGGTTGGATAACCGAAAAAACATAATGCCTCCGGCCACAGCCAGCGCCAACACGGAGGCATAAAAAGTGGATTCAGTGTGAAGTTACTCTTTAAACTCTGAAATCCACGAGCCAGAAAACTTTATTCCATCTGCATGACTGTAAGTGATGTACTGTATACGTGCTTGACATTATGTGTGAGAAAAGTTGTCGGGCCGTTTCAATATGTATATGTGAATGTCTGTTGTGTAGGCGTGTATGCATATACTTGTGACAGACTATCGCACTGTGCACTTTGCTGCACATCACACGGAGCAAGTGAGCACTTTGCTGCTCGTGTAGTCGTGGCACTTTCTACGCTGCTTTCCCATTACTGAAGGCGTTCTGTTACAACACTTATGTTTGCAGCTTGGTTTGTATTGTGTGTATTTCTGATCTTTTTTTTATCAAATCCCAAAACAGATTGTGACCTTTTTACTTCCAACCTATGGTTTACTCATTTCCTTTGTCAGTTAATCAACAGCTGGATTTACATGGTTAAAAAGATCAAATGCAATGCAAATGTTTTTCAGTGTGGGAGTTTTGAAAAGGTAAACTGTGTTCTCCAGATGCTTCCAGGTGTGTATATGTCACTGCTGATGTACTGGTGTCTCTCTAGACGCTGGTGTAAAACGATCTCCTCCAACAGACTCCTGTTCGAGCCGACATTTCCTCCCCTGGCTCACAATGCCTCTGGGCTCTCCGCCTTTGAATGTCTGCTGGACGCACGTGCACGTGTGCCAGTGTACGTTCGCAAATCCCGGGTTGCTGTTGGCGTTCAGCTGAAGGAAGAAATGTCAGAGCACATCTGCGAATGAACGATATCAGCCGTACCTGGTGGCCTGTACACACACACACATGCAAACACGCCGGGGAAAACAAGCCCGGAGCAATGGCACGCCGCGCAACCTGCCAGTTATGCACCACAATGGCACCTAGCATGAATAGTATTCAGGAGAAGGAGGGTGTAGCTGGAAGCGGCAACGTGGCATCTGGACTTTAGGGCTTGGACAAAGGAAGACTGGCTGTGGCATGAGTCTCAGGTTTTAGTCATAAGTCAGAGTCCTAATCAATTTAACTTTATTTAAACTAGGACAGTAGGAAAATATGTAAAATAGGACAACACACAGATGAGAATAGAGAATACTTTCTTACAAATTTAACTTTTAAAGACTCAAATTTAGGTATTTACATTTCCTTATGTAAAAACTTGTCTCTGTTTCATTCTTAAGATAAAGCAGTGGTGGAAAAATCGTGTTAGGTTGCATCACTGGATGATTTTTAAAGGAACAGTTCAACATTATCAGTATGATGGTGCCACTGGGTCAAAAATTCATTAAGGATTTATTTGTTTTCTTGCCGAGAGTTAGATGAAGAAATTGATACCACTGGGCTGTGGCTTGAGTAGGGAGCAAGAGACATTAGCCTAGCTTAGCACTTAGCACAAGTGGCAACACTCATGGTTAGATCATGAAGCCCTAAAGCCCCTTAAGGACTAAAAACTGGAGTTCCTTGAATGTCCACTTAAGGCTGACTCTGAAATGAGTCAATCCCCTAAGAGCCCCATATTAAAATGGCCACCATTATAGCAGAAATGGACATTACAGCTGTTACTCTGGTGACATGCTGCCTCCTGTATGTTATTATATAAGTATGAATTCGACCAGGTGGCCAATTCTTACATATTGCACAGGAAGAAACAGCTTGCCTGGCTCCGTCCAAAGGTATTAAAATGCAGCTACCAGAGCCTCTATTGCTAATCTTGTTTGTTTAGTCCGAATCTTAAGGTAGCCAGGAAACCAGATTCTGGCCAAGAAATAGTCATGCACAAATCCCCCCAAGATCTCACTAATTAACCTATTAATTAGTGAGCTTTAGAGGTGCTAGTTGGCAGAGTTTGTTACCTTTGGAAAGAGCCAGGATAGCTGTTTCCCTTGTTTCCAGTCCTCACGCTAAGCTAGGCAAAAGGTCTCCTGTCTGTGGGTCCAGACATGAGAGGGGGACCGGCCTTCTCATCTGTCAGCAAGAAAGTGAACTATTCCTCTGATGAGCTTTTTGATCCAGCGCCAGCATCAGGAGCAATGGCCATGCACTGAAACATTTATTTTGTTGGAATGGAGCAAACTTATGCCAAATTTTAATATTTTTTATTTAGCAGAAGGCAGTTTTTTTTGTCTTTCTTTTTTTTGGCAAAATGAAAGCCAAAAAAAAGGGAGAATGAGAGCGAAAAAAAAGGACGGACAGAGAGCATAATCTGTTAACTTTCATTTGGAAATTGAGAAGTTTAATTGCAGCCTTGTCTATTACCAGTTGTAAAGCACTACTCTCTTTTCTCTTTAAAGATGTTCATTTAGCACATCAAACGACTGAGAAGAAGCATTTATCTGTGTTTTTGGAGAATTTGAGCAATTATTAAGCTCTACTTCCTCTTTCTTTATTTTTCCAAATGAAAAAACGTGTTTCATGTTTGTAATATCAACGTTTTTCAAATAGCACAAGCGCACAAAAAGAGGCATGTAACACGTGTTCTCACACGGTCATTAGCATAGATGTCACATTCGTGGTGGTAAAAGCTTATTAGGTGACTCGCACAAAAAAAACGGAGACGCCCACACAGGCATACATGCATGCACACAGACGCAGGGCTGAGGTCTGGAAATGTCAGTCTGCATGCTATCTCATTATTTCTGCCTCTTGAAGTTTCATGAGTGCTGAGGAGCTATTTGGGACACAAATTCACTTCCCCCCCAAAAAAAGGGAAAAAAAGGGAAAAAAAAACCTCAGGCTTTTTAAAAAAGGGGCTTGACAGCTTTTAGTGTGCAGATACTCATCGAGGCCGCCAAACGGGTGGAATAATCTTATGAAAATCAGGCAAGGCACTAGACTGGAAAGGAACAAGCATGGGGAAGGAAAAAGAGGTGATGGGAGGAAAAACAGAAGAGAAGGAAAGTAGAAATAGAGGGCAGGCGGACATAAAAGTGCAGAGGGAGAAAATAGTGGTCGTGAGGAAGCGAGGGTGGAGGGCGGGTTGGTGGGGGTGAGACAAGGGGAAATTAGCTGAGAGGAGATGAGCTGCGGAGGAAAAAGGGGGATAGAGAGCTGGTGGCTAATTACAAAGCGCAGGGATTTATTTCTTTGCATTGGGTTTTTCTCTCACATTCCGCTGAGCCTCATCCTAATTCCTGCTCGGCTCGATGCAGGTTTAGGGAGCGTCTGCCTACCACGGCAGGTCAGATAGTACAGTTAATTATCCAGATAGTAGATCCACTGTAAAAGGAGACATGGGAGGGGATTTCCACGATGAAAGCAAATCCTGAAGTCTTAATGGCACTCAGTTGGGCTTTTTTCAAGCCGTCTTTTTGTTTGACTTTGTTGCCTGACATGTCGGCGCGGAGATTATTCTGCATGTCTGTGTGTGTGTGTGTCCCTCTCTGTATGTGCAGGGTAAACGCTGGATGTACTTCAATGTGCATGGGTGTGTTGAAGCTGACATCCTCATTTCCAACGATTTAAATTAAGCGTGGTGCAGAGGAATCTTTAATTGCCAGATCACTAACAGTAAAAGCAGGCGCTAAAGGAGAGGGCAAGAAGGCTTTTCTGCGTGTCCACGTGCTGCAGGGGCATCTGCACAGTTGGAGTAAGAGGAACTACACAGGGAGAAAATTCTGACAGATTCATAGAACTCCTTTGTGAAATGAAGACACAGTGAATTTGCTTAAAAGGCTATTTGACTCGCCATTACCGGAGATGGGGAAGCCTGAGCAGCACGCCGATGCATTAGAGAGGCGAAGGTGAGCAGAAGTGGCAGCGAATTGACAAAGAGCAGAAAGAAAATGCATATGAATGCCTGTGTGTATGAGGTTTATGTGTGTGTGTGTGACTTTGAGAGAGCTCCATTTTTGCAACCAGCTCATTGCAGTGAATCAGGAGTGATGTTGATTCGCCTCTGTCAGACAGCAGTTCAGTCCTCGCACGGAAACACACAGGCATCCAGAGTGCTGTGCACCACCATACTAGCTATTGTGGGTGTGTGACACAAAACACAACCCTGCGAGGATCCTGCACATGACTGACTGAAACAAATATGAGGAATAATCACATCCGGTCTTTTTAGCTGATTGCACTTGAAAACGTGAGTTCCTCTGCATGTGCCGGTACTTTTGTATGAGCACGAGGGCATCGACGAACGCTTTCGTTTTACTTTTTTTTTCACCCAGTAACAATGACTCATGCTTTTTAAAAGCATTTCAGCAGTGGCGACTCAGGATGTCCACTAGTTTGCATTGTGAAGATGTGGAAACATGTTTAAGAGGCTGTTTGCAAATGAGCAGTGATCTGATTGGACTAAAGCTTAGCTTGAGATACTATTTGACTGCAGTAACAATGCAACTGCTTTCTTGAGTAGCAAGTTTTATTTATGAGGTAATGTTTTCACCCATGTCCATTGGTTTGTTTGTGTGTTTGCTGGTGTCTTTGTTGGTCAGCCGGATTACTAAAAGACTACTAAAAGGAACTTGAATGGAGGATAGATCTCAGCCCAGTATAGACATCATTCATTTTTGATGTGGAACAGCATTCTTTTCTCACTCTTTTAACATTGCGAGACAGGGCGTTTTTCTACATTTTTGTTGCTGTCTCATAAAATAATGCATGGATCTTGATGAAAGAAATCAGTTGTATTTAGGTGGCTGGTATCTATCCGACCTTGGCGGAGGTATGAGTCTTTAGAAGGCCATCTCAGGAGCTTTGGATAGCCCACTATAATGCATTATGATGTCAGTTGTTACTACACCGGCTTAAATCACAGATGAACGATTAGGGTATAACAATGCACAGTGTCAACATGTGGTTTTGATGGTCAACTAGTCGGTTCTTCTGTGGAACGGGCGATTAAAAACTGCCTGGAACATCTCTAGTGAGCATCAGTGTCTCCACAGAACCAAAAGAATAATATAAGACGTGACCCCTCCCAGCCGCAGTTTGTTCAACTTGCCGCAAGTATCCGTTGCCGTACCTCCAGACTACAGAGCAGCTTCTTTCTTCAGGCTGTGAGACTCCTGAACTTATCCACAACACTCCACCAATCCTGTGTTGTAGAATGATGTATGAATGAATCTTGAATCTTTAACCTTGAAACCCCCTAACATGCATATGTTTTCATTCACATAAATGTCTTAAAATGTGTTGAAAATGTTGCATTTTTTAAAATAAAGGTGCAGTCCAACCATATCTGGGGTCCAACATCAGCAGCCCTTGACACACTGCTTATTCTGCTACCTGCCCCGGTCATATCTGACGTGTACAGTTTGTAATTATCTTAACCCATCTTCTTATCTGAGGATCATCTCCTGAACACTGCTGCACTGCATTTATTACTCCTGATCTGATCTGTCTTTAGGTCCACTTTCTGTCTAACTATCTTCCTGCCTTCCTTTTTCCCTCGTGCGCTTTCTCCCTCTCTCTCTCTCTCACACACACACACACGGACACACACAAGCCCATCTTTCTCCTGCCATTGCAGGCTTGGCATGGCATTAGACAGAATTTATTAGGCCAAGATGCTGGCTGTTGACATGAGTGTGATCTACCATTTGGTGGGAAGATAAGTGTCCCATGGAGGGTGTAATAATGTTCTCTCCCTCTCTACTCCTTATCTCCTGCTGATGAAACCACGGCCGATTCCTTCCCTTGCACATAGCATCAAACCGTGTGTGTGTTTATTCCTGCCTGTGCTCACTGGTGTGTTGATGCCCGGCTGCCTGTGTGGGTGTGTGGATGCATTTAAGGGATGTTTTTATTTCATATCACCCTCAAATCTTATAAGTTTCAACATAAGCCACTGCCCTCACACCAGCACCGCAGCGATATGGTCCAGTGGTAACGGATAGTGTCACTATTGCCAAAGATGTTGCTGGGAGATGAGTTTAGTTAGTGATGTGAATCCAAATGTGAGAGATTGGGGCTGCATCTCAACTTGTCTTTACGGTTTCTGATTGCTCATATGAGTAATCACAGTTATTGGACCGGTCGCCTGTTGGCAATAAAAACCCACCATGCTTTTCAATAAATGGTTCTGTAAAATTGTGGTGTCAGCGCTGGGTGTTGCATTTCCAATTACTTTATCTGGCTATAAAGTCCAAAGCAAAACAAACAAATGTATCATTGATATGAGAAGAAATCTTGGGAATCGAGTAGCTGAATTGGTAGAGATGCTGTAATCTTGCAACTAATGGTAGCCGCACTATCTGGTGGAGCTAATAACTTGTTTTCACACTGTTATGAGTCCCAATGCTTAAGTTTTGGGCTGTTGAACAAAATTGGATCTGCGCTTGAGTAAAGAAGTACCACAGCTGGAGATTATAGGAGACATGTTATGCTCATTTTCATAATTATATTTGGGTTACTACTAGAATAGGTTTACATGGTTTAATGCTCAAACAAACACACCGTTTTTTTCTACTGTCCAGTTTCCCCTTTGTCTGAGACATTCTGTTTTAGCTCCCGTCTCTTTACCGAATACCCAGTCTCCTCTGATTGGTCAGCTCACACATGCCTGAGCCAGCACTGCTAAAATCAACAGAGCAGCTGTGCAAAATCAGTTCTTACCTGCCAAACTAGCGATGCATAAATGCAAATGTGTGACATGGTGACGTAGTGTGATGTCACAAAATCTCAGAATTAAACTACTGACGAGGCATTTCAGGAGCAGTGTTTTCTGTAGGAGAGAGGAGCTTCTGTTGGTGTGGACTTTGACCTTTTAAACTTTTAAGATCTTTTACATGCACAAAAACATATAAGAAACACTGAAGGAAAGGAAAAAAAGGAAAAATGATAATAGTTCTCTTTTAAAGCCCCACTATTATAGATATGGATAAATAATCAGCTTTTGTTTTCTCTTGCACAGTTAGCTTTTTTATAGCTATATTTAGCAATATATTGTAGCCATAATTTGGTCACAATATCAGCTTTGGGGAAATACTGAGCCCACAGACGGATGTCAAAGAAATGGATTGTGCTGCAGAGGTAGTTTGAGAAGTTTGATTTTGATGCTTTCATTCCACTGTGAAAGTGGGTCACTTTGAATCCTCTGTAACTGCTGTGAATCTGAGCTAACTACAGCTGACATCCACTAACTTTTCAGAGCCACCTTTCAAGTCTACAGATGGCGAGCATTTGATACCTAAAATATGAAGTGTTCCTTTTTAAAGTCATTAAAATTAAGTGTTGTGTTCCACAATAATCAAGTCAAGCATGCGTGCTAATTATGGCTTTAATTACAAATCACAGGAGAAGAGAGATCATAGGAACCTGAACTCCCCTACTTGGAAGGAGTGTAATAAGCTGTAAATACAGTGTTGATAAATGTTGGCTATGGCTAACAACATATATGTTATGGAGTAAGACTGCACAATTAATGAAAATATAATCAAAATCACAATATGGCAAAGTGCCAAACTGCAAGAAGCTGCAAGATTTTGATAAAAGTGAAATGTGTGACAAAACAGCATCACAATGAAGTACTGTAGTGCTGCAGAGATGCATTGGCCAACAAATCTTGTTCTCCAGATGTAAGAAAATATGTTTGACTGGTACAGACCCTAACAAATGTCACATTATCATGCTTTTTACATGAAAAGTTGCAGGGTAAGTTGCAGAGTTGGACGATAATTATTTGATCCATTGTTGATATAAAAAAAATATTAAGGCAGCTTTATAGATGCAATATGTAAAAGTTGTCCGCCTGTCGAATTCATACTATAAACAAACAGAGGGCAGCACATCACAAGCGCTAACTGCTGCTAACTGTAGCTGCAGTTAGCCAGTTAGCTCGGCTAGCTCAGTAAGCCATTCATGTAGTGGTACGAACTGGGAGCTCGGAGCACCAGGGCAGCGCTGATCTTTACACTGCTAGCATAGGAGCTTTGGACTGGGACTGGCTGGGGCTTAATGGTTAGCATGCTAACTTTAGTAGATATACAGAGACATCATAACTTCAAAACTGTTATTTCTTCAAAGTCTGCGGATAATTTTAGTGAATTTTTGAATGTTTTCAACTAAAATTCTTTCATATCTTTAAGTTGCAGTGATATAATTGTTATAACTTCAAAATTTAAGCAGCACAGGTCTTTATTAATTATCTCCCAAACCACATCGAAATTGTCCTGTGTGCAGTTACATTTTTCATCTTGCACTGTTCATCTGACACAACTGTGATTAACTCTCAGCTGTAATGGAATCAAAACATTACATTATGCTTGCTTTTTATCATGAGAATGTGAAGGAACAAGGAATAAATGCAGAAATAGTCCGATCAGTCGTGTTTGAGATACAGCAGATGGTTATTAAGTAAAATACTGAGAACGGAGCCATCACCGGTTGAGCTTTTCAGTCAAAAATAACATTTTTAAAACACATGCAGAGAGGAGCACTTCATTCCCTCATTACTGTTATGTACTTGCAGCACTATACATCTTCATCAGCTGAGGGTCACCTCACTGGATGGTAATTCAGAAGCGAAACAAAACCCGTTAGTGAATTGTATAAGTGACCTTGCTGACAAAATTCATTAGATAAATTCCACAGTAATGGATTAAATAAAAAAAGGACGGGAAAAAAATCTTGAGAACTCTGCCAGACCCCGGGCTATCAAATCGGACAAGTTTATTCCGTTCACCTCAGTAAATGGTGTGTTTCCAATATGTCCTCTAATTTTCTCTTCTACTCTCTTGCTTCCGTTGTGAATTTACAAAGCCTGCTTTACATCCTGTCCCCTACGTTACCGCTGCTGAGGTACAGCCGGTTGTAGATGCAGATTCAGAACGCTTTCTTGTCCTCCAGATTTACATAAAATGGAAATTCGTCTTTGGCGCTGGCATACTTCACACAACACATCAGGACAACGACACAAAAGACAATAATAAATAAATATGTGATAAAATGCGAAAAAAGATAAAATAGGTTATTTTAAAAGGAAAAGACGAGGGCTAGAGGAGTCAAAGCCTTAGAGTTCTTAAAAGCCACTTGTTGAGAATAGTCACAGTAACTGGAATAAAGGATTTCTTGAACTTGGGACTTAGAATGTGTGTGGCTCGAAGGAAGCATTTGGTATGCTAATTCACAATATGGGTGGGTTCACTGAGTGGATTGTCTTTTTTTGATTGTACATTGGTGCTGCAGTTTGTCAGCAGACTTGTTATTTTGCTTGAAATTGATGTTTTCATACCATGAAATGATGAGATATGAGGACACTTAATCAATGATCTTTGGTCAAATTAGAATATTTCGACTTCAGATTTTTTTAAATGTATTCGTTGTTCTCTCAGAGGTGAGTTTGTTCCAGCTTACTAATGCCAGTTACCAGCTTTGTTCCCTGTCCTTCTTTGATGGTCATGTACTGTAGGTAGAACTGACTCTATCTACCCTCATTTTGTCTTCTTGACACAGCTCCCTGTGTCCTTTGTGGTCTAAGGTCTAACTTTGATACTTTTATGGCATCGACCACGAGCGTCAGTGTGCTAGTTGTGCCAATATCTAATAGTGCTGGTGATTTGCTGTCTCGAGGCATGCAGTAAAACCACTAGGTTACGCCCAGAGACGGGGCTCACGACATGTATGTGTAAGGTAATCTTTTGCTAAAACAGATTTCTTAAAATTGGAACTGAAAAAAGTATCCTTCAGGAACGCATTTTGCAGTCAAGGTATCAGTGACTGCATCTGCTGTCAGGTGCCCAGCCCTAGGTCTAAGAAGGCTTACGATGTCAGTTTGCACCTCTTAGGCAACCAGAATAATACAGTATTGTCAGCATGCTGGTAAACCAGAGATCACTGCTGTTACAATGCACGGCCATCAATAATTGTTCAAATAGGGATAATGATATCCCTATGGATATTAATGCTGTTGCAATTGGTTGTAGATAAGAAATTGACTGAAATACTAAAAAAACTCAAATTCTGCTAGTTTCTCACTCCTGCCCAACTTTTTCAGATTGCTGGTTTGGGAAAGTTACCAAGATTGTCAGACACTGCTTTCTCATTTGGATGTTAGAAAGGAGCTTGTTCATTTTTAAAGCATACTGAACCCCTTAGGGATGCAAACGTGATGAGAGTGTAAGAATCCAAAGGGCTGACATTGAAGCGCTTACCATTTCTGGGTGTCCAAAATGGAACATCCAGTGATCGGCAGGAATCCGCAGGGGATTGTGGTTATAGCAGTGGTATGTCTAGTTTGTGGCTGATCTACAAGATTTTTTATTTTTTTTGCTGACAACACTTAATAGTTTTCAGATTTTCGAGCCATTTGAGATTGCATTGTTCCCCACATGTAACTTTGTCCCTGAAGGGAAAATATTCCAGTCACACACTCTTTGGATGTTTGTGCAGCTAGCCTTGAGGCGCACTACAGTAGCGTCAAGTAATTCAACCTCAAGCAGCGTGTCAGCAAAAAGCACTCAACAATAATAATGCTTTACACTGGTGTCAATTTCGAGCTCACCATTTACTGTGCTGACACAGTCTTCATGGTGCTTTATATTATTTAGCCATGTAGTGTTTGAGAAGGTATACATATTTCATGGATTGATTGATATATAGATATTGTTTACGGTGAGCAGATATTAGCATTAGGTACAGTGCTCACTTATGATCTACATGCAAGGTTATGACAGCTACTGAAGGTGCCCTTAGAGCAAATTTATAGATATGAAACTGAGCAGAATTCCCTTATGTTTTATAAGAGACCGAGCATGCCATGAACACCGTGGCAAAATAATATGATGTATGTATGCCCTATAAATCATTCCCGAATTCACTGTTACCCATTAAAGATTGCTATTTTCCATCCATAAATGCATACGAATGTGAGCGTAAATGTATGTATCCGTCTTCCTTTATCTTGCTCATTTTCTGTAATGGTAAAGAACTTTATCTAGATATGTGTATCCTTTGTCTTCACCCTCTCTCCTTCTATCTAAGTTCATCTCTTTCTGTGTTTCTGATTTACATATTCAGGTGGACACGTGTTCCTTAGTTTGTTATTCTTCAATCCTTTTTGACGCAATTTGCGATTTGTGAAGATTGCGAGCCAACCCGAGACACAGGGCTGTGATTAAACACCTTATCTTCATCTTATTACTCCAAAAAGTGCCTCATTACACCACGTACGTAATGACCCTGAAATTCACACTTGTTTTTACCCCCAACAGCCATGATTTTCATTAACTCATGAAAATATTTTTTGTTTTCAAAATTAATGTTTGTTTACAAAGGAATCTCCACAGGGTGCGTTTAATGTCTTAGAAGTGGCAAGAAGAATGTTTTTGTATTTCGAGTTGTGCCTTCGTCCCGGCTGTTATTATATGATCTAGTGGTGATATGCTATTACAGAGACGATTTCAAAGGCCATAGGCTGAATGTAAATCTATGATCCTTCGACATCTGTTTCAAATGCTTATGGATGATTCATTCTGCCTCATTGTGTCTTGCAGAAGCAGGTAACTGAATATATTATGATGGATTTTCTTTTACTAGTCCTTTGCTGTTGCAATAGATGATATGGAAATTGTCACAGTTGTCTTCGTAGGGCTGTAAGATGGTGTGCAGCAGTATTCTTGTCTGACTAACCCCCGTAGCCCTGTCAACTTCTGGCTTGCGAGTTTCCCTGGTTACGACAGGTCTAGTGCCTAGTGTTTATCACTGGACGTTAAAGCCAACCCTCCTGTCAAAAATGTGTTGTCCCTCTTGTTCCTACAGTTGAATGTATGAGCTCACTATGCAGAATGATGTATGTGCAGCGTTTGACTCTAGAAGGCTGTTTTCACATTCATTGCTGAAAGTGTGAAGTTTCTCTGTGCTCATTGAAAAATATCATTTGAAGAGGCGGGCCTACGGACATGATTTGTGACATCACAAATAGTGGAATTTTTAATGAGGAGGGAGGATTTGGTGCAATTTGCAGGATTTTAATGTGTAACTATACTGTTATGCATCTCCGTCCGTCCCATTCTTGTGAATGCAATATCTTCAGGGAATTTCTTCAAACTTGGGACAAACATCCACTTAGACTAATAAATGAACTAATTAGATTTTGGTAGTCAAAGGTTAATGTCAAGGTCAATGTGTTATTATGATATAATAATTAGACGATAATTTATAAACTAATAATGTATGCACTTATCATGACATGTGTGTGATAGGATAAAATTATGATGTTCTTACATTTTATATTCAAAAGGTCAAAGGTCAACTTCACTATGACGTCTAATTCTGCAGAAACATGTTTCTGGTCATTATTTAATATCATAGTTAATGAACAGAAGGGGAGATTGTGACCATATTTTACATTTGGTCAGAGTCTGAATGACACTAATCTTGGGTGCCCACATTAATCTTAATCATAAACTCATATATTACATAAGTCTGGACAGACATGGATGTAAATTGCAACTGGAATGGTGCATGGAGACATACAACAGCAAGGCAGTAATGGTAGTTTTACATATACTACATGTGTGGAGAGGATCTTTAAAATCTGGGAAGGGAAGGAGAACTACGCTTTCATCTTAAATATGATTCATGTTGACATGAGCAAGGCAATAAACCACAATATACGTTTTTACTAATGGTGCAAATACACTTAATCATGTAATCAGGTGGTCATAGGAAAACCACCAACACGGCGATATAAGATTGACTGTTGACTGTTCTTATGTAATGTTTGATAAATAACAGAATGTCAGATGCATTGTAGAAAGCCCTTTCTCATATGTGTCCAAGCACAATACTTCTGATTTTTCTGGACAAAAACAAAAACTGCACAGATTATTTGATAGAAGACGCCTAACGAAATTAGTTTGAATTGAAAGATTGCATTGCAGCTGTAGCATCTCTTTCCTCGAACTGAAAAACTCACATTTATTGTCACTATATTTATCATTGTTATCATTGTGGCTCAGTCTTTAAGTGAAGCCTGTACAAGTGGGTGTAATATCCTCCAGCCTGGGGCTTTTCTGGGAAATGTAGAAGCTCACTAACTGAAGTCTGGAAGTGAAATACAGCCGAGCAGACTGAGAAAATGACAGAACTCAGAAAAGTACAAATTACAACATGTTGTTATGGCAAAGTATTTTGGAAGGCATAAATGTCAGACATTTTTGAAAACTTGTGGTAGGAGCTTACGCACATGGCTTACAAAATATTCCATCCAGTTTGAAATGTCGCAGGATGCAAGGAGGGCTGTAAACCTGCTAAATATCATTTGTGATGTTGGAATTTATTCACCTGACTGATCGCAGCTCGCTCCATCTCTCTCCATCTGTCTGATTCCCTCCATCTTTCCCCCCATCTCTCACTGTCATCCCCTCCTCTCATATCTCTCAATTGTCTCTTTACTTCATTGCTCTTCATCTACCTGCATATCCCCTCTCTTCCAATCCATCCCTCTGCATCTCCCCATCTTTTCTACTCCATTTATATGTATTTTAGCTTTTTTTTTCAACTCTCCCCCTTTTCCATCATTTTCCATCGTGTTAAATCTTCGCCCATATCTGCATTCCTCCATCTGTCATCCCGCAACCCACTCTCTCTATTTTAATCGCTACATCTCTGCATCCACCTCTCTCCATCATTTCTCTCCATCTGCTTATTCCCTCCTAATTTTCCTAACCTCTCTAATCGTCCCTTTTTTCTCTCTCTTCCTGTGTTCTCTGCAGCTGGTATTGTTCGGAAAAAGCAGTGGTGTGAGATGGTGCCGTGTTTGGAGGACGAAGGCTGTGACCTGTTAGTCAATAAATCTGGCTGGACTTGTACACAGCCCGGAGGCCGAGTCAAAACCACCACGGTAGGTTCAGGCTCCCTTTGAGCGCCCCGGGTTACACAATCCACTCACAAACCAGTAGGTGTGTGCAAAATTGAGTGCACTCACTGCACCAGTGGCACCGAGAACAACGGGACTCTGAGAGCTGGAATAAAGCATTTGCATAGAGAATCGATTGTGGGTTAAGGACACATTTTATTTAATTTCTGAGAAATTAAAATTAAACAATAATGATTAAACAGTTTTGCTCTCCAAACAATACAGTTTAAAACCCATTTTAATAAGCATAATTGTTATACACGGTTGTAGAAAACAATTTCAAGCAGTGACTCACATAAAAAGCTCTGATATAAAGGAATATACACAGTTTAATAGCCTATTTCAAAACAGTGCTACAAGTTATTCTGTGACTTAACATTTTCATCCTCAATCTGCCTGGGCAACATATCAATAATACTGTATATCGTTATCATGATATTAAACTATATATCTTCTTACATTCTGGATGTCATTACATCGTGATATGGTATAAGTGTTATCTTTTCCTGTTTTTAAAGTCTGCATTACAGTAAAGTGATGTCATTTTCTGAACTTACAAGACTGTTCCAATTGTAATACTTACCTTTACGCACTTCATAAAGTCATTATATCCACATTACTGATGATTATTTATTAATCAACAATCTCATTGTGTTAATGTTTGTGAAACAAACATTTATTAACATTTATGAATTGCTTTTGAGGATATGTCAAAACATAGAGACATAAGTCATGAGCCACACAACAATGTTGATTTATGCAAAAAGACCATCTTCTCCATGGTAATCAGACACTATCCTCCAACCGGCTTGTTTAGTTGCATTATATCATCCCTTTCGGTATATATATATCCCTCTGACAGTAAAATATAATGATGTCTGCAAAATAACACAATTCTCCATGTATGTAACGTTAACGGACAGTATCACGCAAAAATACTTCCATTCTGTTGGGCGACAAAAGTGATATGCTTCCTACCATAAATCAGACTTTCCTTGGTCTGGTCTAGACCAGTTTGGTGGCTGATAATGCTTGCAAAATGTAGATATTGCAGTGCTAACATCACTGAGTCCAATTGCTGACTTTATAGCTCTTCTCTACTTGTGCACATTGTTATGAGAGCACGGATACCGTTCGGGTCAAGTTCACTCACGACAATAGACCAATGCTTTTCAGTTCTCTTTGTGGAAATATAACAGTTACTGCTTTATTATAACTCCAGTTCTGTAAGAGCATGTGGGTAACCATAGATATAACATATTTCTTATTATTATATTTCTTTTTTTCTTACAACAACTCCTTTTCAAGGTCATCTATACTGTAATCAGGGGAAACAGGGAAGCTGTAACTATGATTACAGCTGCCTGACAGGAGAACACAAACTCAGCGCTTTAGCTTACATTACAGACAGAACTCCTGTCAATTTCAGGTCGAACTCAGTACCTACTCTCTCATACTTGATCAGGATCGGACAGAAAAATGGGGGCCCGAGCCATGGTCTAATTATCAAACAAAATTTGAGCAAGTTATAGAGAAACATTTCAATGGTTTTATCAGGAAATCAGGTAAATAGAACAGATTGAACATTGTTAGCATTCATTGGGAATTATGTTTTTGGCCACCTGATGGATGTAAGTCCAATATTCACTCCTGAGTGGGAATGAGTAGGAATCAAACCAGTAAAGTTCTGGGCCATTACACCAAAACAATGAACTGAAAGACGCCAAAATTCCAAGTCGTAATATGGCTTGTCACTGAGAATGACACTTGTTAAAAATAGTGCAACTTTAAACAACATACTCAGCAGAATCTTGTTGATAAAAAGATATTGAATGTAGCATCCGTGCTACTTTAGCAGAAATGATGTGTTCCTGCTTCAGTAAACCACACTATGTTGAATCACATGGACTCACATGGCCATTCAAGTTTGTGATTGCACCGTCTCCAACTGTTGCCACATTACGGTACATCGGGACCAGCTTGCACACTGTCAGCCGCGAGTACATTGATAACAGCAGAAACCCAGTTAAGCATTCACTCCGCAATCCCTCCAAAATGTTTCTCTCCCGCCCTCCTCGTCTGCGGCTCATCTCCACAAACTGTACTCTGTTTGTTTACTTCCTCGTCGCCGGCAATTAGCTTGAATTAGGAACGCTCTTAATGTTAATGGTGGCAGCAGATGGGGAGCCACCGCTTGTATTCGCAGAGATGCCGCCCATTCATTCACGCGCCCGTCCTTCATACCCTCTCCAAGTATCCTCCTCTCCTCTCCAGCACCAACACACACCTTCCCACCGCCTTCCTATACCATCCCACTGCCCCCCCCACACACACACACACACTTTACAAGAGACGTGAACACTGCTGCTCCCCCGCCTGCATGCGCGGTCTATACTGTAGCAATTAAAGAGGTCTCAGTTGAGAAACATGTTACACAACACACACACACACACAACACAGCTGCCCTATCTGTGAATGTCAATGGGCGAGTGGCGAGGACCGGTGGGGCATCATTAATGCATCTGTCATGATTTAGTCATCGGCTGACTAACTTGTTTACGCTTCCCGCTAAAAGACAAACACACATAAATAGCAGACACACGCCGAATGTCGACCTCAGATGATATGGTCGAGCAGACAGCTGCTGCCCCTTTGATCTCGCTATGCTGTGAGTCGTGTGTGTGTGTGTGTGTGTGTGTGTGTGTGTGTGTGTGTGTGTGTGTGTGTGTGTGTGTGTGTGTGTGTGTGTGTGTGTGTGTGTGTGTGTGATATAAAGGCCTGACACCAACCCGATATACCTGGTTGTAAAGACAGTCGTTACATGTTCCACCTATAATGTAATTTGCTATCTGGGCAGGCAGACAGTCCACACACACATAAAGCTGGATTCATTCATTATATTTTACAGGCATAAGACCTAGTGTGTGTGTGTGTGTATGTGCGTGTGTGGAGTATGCAAATTCGGTGGTCACGCTGTGTTCGAGGGCTAATAGGCCTGATTCATGCGCATTCTCACGTGGATGTTAACATGCTCTCACTGATGTCCGTTGGTGTGTGTTCGCAACTGTTTGCATATTCATACTTATGAATATGTGTCCCTGCTTTGCGGCGGAGGGTGGCCCCTGTACGCTTTGGCCTACTTTTACATTTCATACCCCGCTTAGGATGTCAGTCAATGTACCTCTCATCGGCTTACGCTGACAATATGCGGGACGTGACAGGTATTCCTTGCTTGCTTCATTGGCTACTTTAAGCTTGGTGACAGCTAGTCAAATGGCTGGACAGCTATGTGCACTCATCTGTGCCAGTCCGTTCGTCTGTGTTTAAGCAGCTTTCACTGTCAAGGATTCTAAAACCGGCACCAAGCAGGCTCGGGTCATTGTTTAATGTCTGTGATAAACTGTCCTAATATGACCGCTCTGTCAAAGGAGACACATAAAGCTCATTTTCAGGTTCATAAACGCCCAGTCTGCTCTGATTGGTCAGCTCACACATGCCTGACCCAACATTGCTAACAATAACAGAGCAGCTGTGCTAAATAAATGTTTACATGCCAAACTAGCAGCTAGGCATTATTAATGCAAATGTGTGACATAGTGTGATGTCACAAAGTCACGAAATTTGAGGCGGGACTACTGACAAGGCGTTTCGAGAGGAAGAGAAAGATCTTCACTGACTGATTTTATTTTTTCATACCTTAACAAACTAAATAAATAAACACTGACTGAATTAACTGAATAAACAAACTGACCTTAAAGGACAGCACAATTTCATACTGTTTTACTTTGTTTATATGTGGCGGACCCTGCCACCTTTCTAGCTTCAAACAGTGTTCTGGGGACCTTATTTTCAGCTTGTTTATTCAGTTGTGGAAAAAGTTTATATTCTGAGTTTGTATTAATACCTCATTAATATTGTAAATATTCAATTTCTGAGTTTGTATATCCTCTCAGAAACAACATAGTGCCCTTTTAACTTTCAAGATGAGCAGACAGAAATAACAACACTACAGAAAAAGGAATAAAACAAAGAGCATAATAGGTCTCCTTTAAATCTCAGGTGAGTTGAGGGAAGTCGGGACCAGGCGTGTAACCTAAAATTGCCTAAAATGCATCAAAGGTTAAGGCCGAGTCTCCAAAGCGAAAAAAAATTACATAAACCTCTTGTTATCTGCCGACCGCAGGGAGAATCAAAACAAACAATTTACTCCTCAGCCTCCCTCTGGTTAACTTTGAACAAATGGCCCCTTTCCCTGAGGCTTTTCAAGGTTAAACCCAAACTGCAGCCGCCCCAATATTGCCTAAGGATGAGCGTTGGCTGTGCACAGTCCAGTGAGCATGTCCGACCTGTCTGTCAGGTGTTTGTGCGAAAACATCAATGCAGACAAACAGACACATCCCTCGGGGCATTTGACTAAGCCAAGTCAATCTGACTCAGCCCCATAGCCGCATAAAGGGCTATTTTGGACAAATGTCAAGAGGCGGTTTGCGCGTCTTGGTCAAATGTTCGAGAGTTTGTGTTTTCTCTGTCAGACAGAAGGAGAGTGTTGCTCAGGATGACACCACTGACCTCATCTCTACCTTGAGTCGTCTCAGAAGGAGTCGCGAGGTGGATTAGATGTACACTGCATGTTTTCCCTCAACCTACAGAATGTCACTCATCTCAGCGGCCACCATTCGATGCACTCCTGTTTAAAAATAACTTCCTCGCATACTTGTTTTCCCTCTGCTTGACTCCTTCTCAGTGGGTTTCTTTTTCCACTTGCTATATTATATTTTCACATTTTCTTCCCCCCCGTCCTCCCCTGTCCCCCTCTCCATGCATTTATCTTAGTCTGACCCCCGCTTTGAGGAGTACATGTTGTTCCTGTCAATAAAAACACAATATGGATTTTTCTCTGGCCAGCTCCAGAAGAAACATATGAAGATTGATATGTACTTTGCTTATTGTTGACAGCGACGTTCTGAGCGAGGTTACTTTTATTAGCGGCGCACCACAGCCGCAGCCGAAAAGGACACATATCAAATAGAGGTGCACTTGTGAAGCTCTAGCACATAATTTATTTCAGGATCAGAAGCCTCGCTGATACAGGGACAAGTTTCTCCTCTAAAGCGTTGACCTGACAGAAAATGGAATCCTTCAGATGGACCACATCTAGCTCTGAGACTGTAAATGAGCTCCTTCAGTTCACTTAAGTGTATTAATGAAACAATAAAATGCACATGGACACTCTGCTGCAAGTCCATGAGTAATTATTTTATTTGGTTTCTTTTTTTATCTGACTACATAAAACCAGATGTCTGCCAAAACGCATACCAATGAGGACATAAAAATGATAAAACATCACTTACAGAGATACCGGCCTGTAAGATCTGTCAAAACAGGCCTGATGTAACCAAATGTCCAAGTGTTCTGGCAATTTAACGTTCAATGAAGTCTGACCCTGAACAGCAATTGTCCAGATGCACGCAGCTTGGCGATAGTATAGCTTAGCAACACAGCCTTGAGCACCAAATGACATCACCAGTGCAAGATGGCAGACACAGTTGGAGGAAGTGGAGACACATTGTCCATCTTTATATACAGTAAATAGACTGTACTAAGTGCAATGCTTGGTATCTCAAGAGTTTCAAGCGTAGTGTCTTGTTTTAAAGCCTTTCCAAAGCCAAAAACATGAGAGAAAAAGTACGGGGAATGGATTTAAACTGTGTTTATCTGCTCTATAGGGAGCAAACATTAGCATCTCCTGCTAACTAGGCTACTATGTACAGCAGTAACCTAGCCTTATTTCCAAAAGCAAAGGGTATTGAATGAGACAACTAGCCCTCAACATTTAGTGGGGTTATGGGTTACTTTAGAAAACTCTTTACGGTTGTAAAATTGTTTGGAGTATAGCGATAGAACAATATCTGTCCTCTGTATTTGACTTGGGTTAGCATTATAAATGTAGCCTCTGTCAAACTCATCACTTATGTTTCCTTCTTTAGGCTGGTTCTCTTCTCCACAGAAAAATGACATATAGTCTTTGGAAAAACAGCTTTTTAAATTTGAAATCATATAACAATTCAAATAAATTTCTATTTACAATACAGTTATAGGCATCTAGGGCTAACTAGCTCTAGCTCCTAATAGGAAACAAGGACAAGGCTATAACATGGATCGTCTGGTGATGATGTCAGCTGCTTGGTACACGTAGGCTAGCTCTTAACCTCAGTCTGTAAGCTGATGATATCACACTGTATTTTATATGTAGTGATTATTTTTGAATTTCAGAATCTTTGACAAGGTTCACGTCTTAAACTGAGGATTAAAGCTCGACAGGTTTAGTAAATGTAATTAAAGGAGACCGTCATTGTTACAGTGAGCTGATTTCAATGTTCAATCTATTACTTATAGATTGAAATTAAAGCACTATGTTTATATGACCTCTGCCTTTTGTAGTCTATGTTAACAAAGCAACCAATGTGATACTCATAAATAGCAAGAAACTCTGCTGTTTTCTGACCTACAGTGCAATAGCAATATTTACATCTTGGATAAACTAACACATGATGGTGGCTGGGTTATATTCACAGCGTTCTCACAGCACAGCATTATGCCATGGTCCATAAAAAAAGCCCATCAACAAAACTCGCTAGATAAAGGAACATTTCGACGCAGCAACCAGGGGTTAATTTCTCCCAATATACTTTTCCTCCCTCCATGATGCTAAGTGATTTGAATATACATTTTATCACACAGTCAAATGCTGCCTTTGCTGCCGTTCCAAAGCGCTCTCTTTTGGCAAAGCGATATGTAGTCTCAGCAGTCATCTCCTATACCTCCTTCCCTCACTGAAAGGCTTGCTGCTGTCTCTCTCCAGAGAGGAGGATGCTCCGCGTTGTGCCCTCCACCATTTTAGACTGGCAGATGAAACGGCACGAGGAGCTCTCTCTCTGCGTGTGCCGACGCGGGGAGCTCGGTGAGAAAGAGGGAGAGTGAGTGCACCATTAGAGAGAGAAAAGCGAAATCACCTCAGGTTATCTGACGGCTTTTGTGACAGCCTGATAAGGCGGGATTCAAAACAGAGACAGCACAAGCGGCGTGGGGAGGAAAAAAAAGAGCAGTGTGAGTGAAAGACATTGAAGCAGTCAGACGAGCGGCGGCATAAAACATTATTTAAGTCATTTTCAGTTGGCGTGCATCAAGCGGCGGCTCTTAAGCCTCTAAGTGCCTGTAAGTTCGGAGGAAAGGACACTGCTTTGAAAAGTAAGTTATAATTGCTGAAAATCCAACTGTCAGGAGGATTTTTTTTTTTTTTAAGGCTGCCATGCTGTTTACACGGCATCCAATAGTGCGTGCATGCTTTAGCCAGTGTTTTCAAGTCATTTATACACAGCAGCTCACTGAAAAAGAGCATCTGTTGTCCTGAAATCCAGTCAAATGGATCTCCTCGTCTCGTTGAGCACCGCGCTTCTCCTATTTAATCATACAGCACTCATACAGCATTTTCGAACAACGCAGGAAACAGTGAGTCGGAATGTGGAAAACACACCCGAAACAACTGAGATGACTGAAAATCCTTTAAATGTCCAACTAGGTCTTAATCATACGTTTCATTAGGTCGGCTCTGATTGGGGTATTTAGCCCGTGAATGGAGTGCTATGAGCAGAAGTGGCACCTACTGAGAGAAAGACTGTGATTACTGTAATCAAGATGTTTTCAGCGTGAAGAGAAGAGAAAAGAAGAGAAGAAGACAGAAAAAGGAGGAAAGAAAGATAAAGACGACAGGAGTAAGGAAAGAGGAGAGATAAGAGTACAGGAGGGACAACGTATACTGGTACGTCTGCAAGTGAAGACGGAATAAGGAAATTACTATTACTGGGGGGAAGACTGTAATCACTGTAATCAAGACTTTTTCAGTGAGAAGAGTAGTAGACAGAAAAACAGAAAGAAAAATAAAGACGAGAGGAGTATGGAAAGAGGAGCAATAAGAATACAGGAGGGACAATGTACTGTAAACTGGTACCTCTGCAAGTGAGGAAAGAATAAGGAAACATGTTTGAACATGAGTATAATGCTTGATAACACAAGCTTATGTATGTCCATATGCATATTTCATACACTCTGGAGGTATGTGCTTGGAGATGAAGGCTGTTATCGTCCTCACACAAACAGCCCTTCTTTACAATGGTTGCAGTTTACACATAACGATCCCCAGGCCAGTCTGTGTCTCCCTGTAAGCTTCTAGAGTATTTATGCGTTTATACATCAGCCAGTGACAGCATGTGTTCGGCAGAATATGAAAAAGCTCTTTCGATCAGGGTTTGTAAGCCAATCCTGAGGGCCTCCCTTCCTCCTCCCATCACTTTCTTTCCGCTTCTTCTTCTTCTCCGTGGAGAGGTCGGGCATGATGGGATCCCCCAAAGCCCCACCATCGCCACGTCCCCCCCTGCAGTTCTGGGTCGGTACCGGCCTTGGTAATTGATCCCTCTGGGCCCTCTAGGCACATCCAACAGTGGGTTGAACAGAATCACCGCTAAGAAGACAGCTGCTTGGCCACCCCAGACAAGCCGAGAGAATGGGAGAAGAAAAAGAGGCCCTTTTGCTGTTAACCATTAACTCTGTCTGCCAGCTCCCTTCTAGGGGGAGCCAAGTCAGCACATCATCTCTGCTTGGAAAATACCAAGTCCTCCATTTTGAGAAACTGGGAAATACACTGGGATTTATACCAAGAGAGACTTTTCGCTAGTTTTCGGTTTTTAGATTTTTATCAATATCCTACAAGCTTGTTGGATTGATCAACTAAATGAGCACTGTTGCTAAAGCCCAAAGATCTGCTAGCCAGAAAAGCATCCCTACCTGTATTTCATCCCAAGCGTCAACACTGCCCAGTGACAGAATTTCAGCCATCTCCATGTGGCCAAACAAGCCAGTTGATTTCATGAAGCAGGGAGTGATTGTTGGCTCTTCCTCACAGCTGCAGATTTATTCCAACAACAGATGCAAACATGCAAGGACATTGTGCACACACACAAGTGTAAATACAGCATAGTGTTGGTGCTGTATCCAAAATGTCAACGCTTCAGGGGCTAAGAAAAAGGGTTTTGAGCTTTGTGACAATGTATTTTTCACATAATACAATGTTTCGTAGAAGGTTTATTTAGCTTTAGAAGTAGGCAAATTTTGTCAGTCCGTGAAACAACACTTGATATTTCATTGGTTTTCACCGGACAGTGATAATTAATGTTTGTAGTGTTAACTAATGACATAAGAGTTACAGCCACACTAATATTATTGTGACGCTTCACTGCACCTGTGCACAGGGATGCTTTGAGCCCAACATGCTAACATGCTCACATTGACAATGCTAACATGCTGGTGTTTAGCAGGTTTAATGTTTACAATGTTGACTATCTTAGTTTAACATGCAAACCAACTGTTGGAATGAATGTCAATGTACGTTTTTGCAAACCACGGATATGCTGCACCTTCACCTTTCTTAAAGTACAACATTTTGTAAAGTAAATTTTGAGATATTTCGCTAGATAAGTGTAAATGTCTGCCCATGGAGCCACAAAGAAATGTTAATGGATCACCAAAGTCATCAGATTTCATCCTCTGAGGACCATGACTGTCCAAATCTCATGTCAATCCATCCACTGCTTGTTGAGATATTTCATTTTGGACCAAAGTGGTGGTGGTGCTTAAAGAGGGTATTCTTTGTTGTTACTGTGCTAAACAATAAGGCGTTTAACTACACAATTGAAATAATTATTAATTATTAATGCTTCTATTACTGTTTTATTCCATTTAACAGCTTAACAAGTCAATGTTTATTCAAAGAAATCACTCTGTGTTTTGCTTCCATGTGGGAATCAGACCCTGATTTACTCTCGCTCGTCTATATTTAACACTACATGTCTCTTTGTGACAAACACAAGCACAGAACAGCTCATCAGGTTTGCACAAAGCCAAAGAGGCACATTTTCAAGACACCTCAGTGAGACAAATTGTTGATGGTGGTGGTGATGATGGTGGCGTGACTGTGTCTAAATGTGAAAACAAAAAACACAACTCTTAAAAATAAAGCACCGCATCCTCATTATGAGCTTGATAACCTTACCGCCTCCACCTCTCCCCCCTCCCATTTCCTCTCCCTCTCTCCCCCCAGGCTCTATGACGCGACAAGAGTCCCCCTCGACACTCTTGCACTATGGAGAGCATTGATGACCCCTTGACAGACAGCCAAAAACCATCTTGCAACACCACCAACACCACTCTACCAACACCACCACCAACATCACAACAACGCCACCCAAACCCTGGTCCCGCAAAGGCAGGAAGCAACACAAGCAGCTACAGCACAGCACCTCATGGAGGCAGCAAGGTACAACTAAACACCCCAACGTTTATCCTAGTGTGTAGGATTTAGGGGAAATTGATTATAGTATTCATGATTATGTATTATGTTTTCAACATGTTTTCACTAGTGTATGCTCACCTGAAACTAAGAATTGTTGTGTTTTCATAATTTTAGCATTTTAGCTTGGCGCGTGTCCTCTTCCACAGAGTCCGCCATGTTGTAGCCCAGAACGGACAAACCAAACACTGGCTCTAGAGAAGGCCTTTTGCGTTTTTTCGCATTTTAAGCAGCCAAACGGGATTGCTAGTCTAGGAATAATCAGTTGGTTGCAATCTGCAACAAGAACAATAGATACCACTAAATCCAACACACTGGACCTTGAAGTAATCTTTCAATGTGTGACAGAGGTTCATATAGTTAAGATATTGCAAAGTACCTAAAAAGGGAGATCAGTTATATTTTTCAAGGTGATTTGTCATTTTGTATTTGCCATCATTCATAGATAAAGTATAGCGCCTGAACCTCACCAAGTAGTTTTAGTGCCTGAACCTCACCAAGTAGTTTTAGTGCCTGAACCTCACCAAGTAGTTTTAGTGCCTAAACTTAACCAAGTAGTTTTAGTGCTTAAACCTCACCAAGTAGTTTTAGTGCCTGAACCTCACCAAGTAGTTTTAGTGCCTGAACCTCATTTTTTGGAGTGAGAACGTCTCGAACCATAAGGCTGGTTTATCCATATCATTTATCCATTGTTAATTTTCCTTATGTGTTGGCTGATAAATTGTGTAATTAAGTTTCATCCTTCTGGTAGTTTTTTATTTTCTCAGAATCTTATGAAAATATTACACCATATTATTAGAGCACAAACACATCATCCTCCGGCTTTAGCGCCACATGCAAACAACAGGAAGCTTGGACGCGCATGCAAGCACACACATAAATCCAGACACAACCGTCTGTTTGTTTGATATCTTTACTTGGCTTACTCATCTTTCCATAAGCTCACCAGCTCCCTTGTGTGTGTTTAACCACAGAAAATCCATGTGTGTAGCAATACCAGTAAACCCACCAGTTTATTTTCAGCTTGTTTGTCGCTCTGCTTTATTGGCACACCTTGTATATCGTCCTTAAAGTATTGTGTCAGATGGCGTCTGTGTGCCGGAATAAAACAAGGCGCCAGACAGACTCTCTGATATTAATGCATGTGATTGGGAAATAGAGAGTAGCCATGTAGTAAATTTAACGTACAGTGCAGTAAAAGGGATGAGGCCAAAGTCATAAAAATGCCCAGTCTCATAGTGTTTCTGAAAACCAGGCGCTTCTGTCGGTCAATATTACAATATATACATTTATGGCCCATGTTATCATTCGCTTTTGAGGGGGGGAAAAAAAAATCAGATCCTGCTGCTTTTCAGTCTAGACAGCGAGTCTTCAGTAGATTTGAAATAAAAATAGACACAGGGTAGAATGCATGCTGTGGCCTGAGATCCTCTCACAGTGCATCACAGGGAAGATTGCCTATTTCCTATCAAAGAAGATTGAGTTTGAACATTTGATCCTATAAGATGCTTTTTTCAGTAGTTAACATCCAATTTCATTCATGTAATACATTGTATGTACAGATATAATCTATACATCAATGTGCATCGAGAGACATGTTGCTTGTATCTAAAACAAATCAAGTGACATTACTCCTCTCTGATGCCACCGTCGCAGAAGTGCTATGTTAAATCTGTTCTGATGTTCCCTCTCGAGCATTAAAGTTCTGATCATATTGTAGAATGCAGATAGTGAGCAGTGTTTGCTTTGATGTTCTGAAGAAATGCAGTATGAAAGGGGTTGATAATGACATAACACCCCGGATAGCTTTGAACTCTCTCTTAATGTGGAATGGGGCCTAGTGTCTGGAGGCCCGTGCATACATGTTCATGTGTTTTGATCTCAGCATCTGCTCCAGGCATTATCCGACTTCACAGCATGTAATGAGCGATTTCCCTTGCCTTATTAACCTGTGAATCATTCCTAACCTACAAGTTCACTTATGAATATTCATCCGGCAGGCTATTGTGCGGGCTTGCGTGCTCCGATCCGAAAGATCGCTTGCTCGACTGCACAAGACTTACCATTAAGCGGCGAGGGCATGGACTAGTATTAGAAACAAGTATGGCGAGCTGATGCAAAAAGCAGCAGCACTTTCGGAATGACAGATGAGCAGAAACGGCTTTATTCCATTAGCTGAAGATTTTGGCAACGTGCAAAGTCATTCAATCATACATCATTTAATCAAACTCCTGAGATTTTGCATTATTCACCTCTGTCGCAGTCTCGATGAGGAGTTCGGAGAGGCAAGGTTGATCAGTTTGCCTTCATGCGTGCCCGTTCACACGTTCAACGCGGGTCACTGCGCCGTGACATTTCCAAAGGAGTCAGTGAGAGTCCACACACAGAGAGGAAATGTCAAGCCTGGGCCATGTGTTCGCCGCTTTGGCTTTAACTCCCAGCTGGAGAGCGACCCCCATATGTATTGTGTATCACTTTCTTTAGGTGCAGCAGATGTGGCTGCATGCACTCTCACTTGAATGCACAGGAAAGCATGTTCTCATTTATACATCAAAGCACTCCAGCTTTGCCTAGAGACAGGAAACTCTATGCAATGTCCATAAAATCTAATGTTTTCCTCATCCTCTATTGAACGCTGCTGGGCACGTATCAATATGTATCGAGTGGATCTCCTGCTCGCTCCATAACAAGAGAAGTCTGCACAAATTAGATATTAACACAGATGGATCCTCACCTTCTGTTACTATGACACCTGCAGCTCTTATCAGTGTCACTCAGATTTGTTTAAAGGGGCACTATGTAGAAATTCAAACTCAGAATTTTTATATTTACAATATTAATGAGGTGATAGAATATTTATTTTTTCCATAACTGAGTAAACAAGCTGTTCTCAGAGGAAAATAAGGTCCCAGAACACTGTTTGAAACTAGAAAGGTGGCAGGGTCCGCCACATATAAAGTAAAACAGTATAAAATTGTGTTGACCTTTAAGGGCAATTTGTTTATTCAATTAACTCAAACATGAGAACAAAGATAATTTGATTTTTTAGTTTGTTTAGGCATACAAAAATCAGTCAACAAAGATCTTTCTCTTCTGATTAAAGTATCTTCCCTAAACCTACGTACTGCTCCTTTAATTCTCTTTCCGGTCTTGTCCGAACAGCCCACTGTGCTCAAAGTTTGTCTGTGTTCAACAGCCTGGACGGACTTCCTTCGACTTTGCATTCCTCCTGCACAAAAATGTAAAGTATTCTCTCGCCCTTATAAGATATAAAATAGAGTAATATGGTCGTTTGCTGATAAACCCGAGGTAATAATCACCTAGGGCCTGTGAATTTTATTCATAGGGCAAATTCATCTCGTATTCATCTGACATTCGTTCCTCTTTTTAATAGAAGGCTTGCATTTCCCTGAGATGAGATTTGTGTGAGAGATTTATGGGGAACCATTTGCCACAGTGTGGGTGTGAGAAAAAAGGGAGAGGAACATAGAGAGAATATTACCATGGCAGACACAGACTATGTGGTAGCTTACATAAACAAGACCACTGTGCCAGGCATCTATTTAAATTCATGTGTGTTCCGTTCCTCTCGAGATTTCCAGGTTTCCGTGCAGCGATTCTCTCCTGCCTCCATTTTATCTGCGACCACTCGGCGCCGCTGTGATCTCGCCGTGCCCACTAGGAGGCGTCGGCAGAAGGGGGACTGCACTGGGGATTGAACACCTGTTTTGGGCAGCGGTCACAGCCGAGCAGTTAGCGCAGTCATGCCCGTGCTTTAAGCTGTTACACCTCTGGGTCATTTCATGCCCAGCTCCAACAAAAACCATGACATTATCTCCATTAAAGCACCGAGCTCGATGAGATGTTTATTATTCCCACAGTGTCAGACATTGTCATCTGTGATACATGCAAGCGCTCCATACAACACCTGCCCCTTTCATGGCAATTTGCACCCTGTGAAATTATCAAGAGTTCATGATTATGAATTAAGCTTCAGCGGTATTCTTGTAAGGCATCGGCGCCTCTATCAAGTTGGCTGCGTGACTGGCGGGGGCCAGATGGCGAGGAGGCTTCCAGATTTGTCTTTCTGTGGTAGATTAATTGTTTCTCAGTCTCGGCACTGTGAGACCGGCTTTGTTATTGGGTTGCACCCGCTGAAGAATTCTAAATATTTGACTGGCGAAAAACACTTGATTTGACAGAGAGTGAGCTGTATTTGTTTTCCCTCTTCCTATGCTAGCAGAGCGCTGTAATTAACACCTCCATTTGGTAAGGAGCACTGGGTATACACAGTGCTTGTAGTGAGACACAGGAATGATTCTTCCCTAAAAGTAGGATTTTTTTCTTTTTACAAAAGGTGTTCAACATTTTGGGAAAGATGCTAATTTGCTTTGTAACCAAGAATTGGGGATGTGTCTGTTAAATATGAGCCCACGGACAGTTAGCTTAGCATAAAGACTGGAAACAAGAGGTTAAACTTTGTTTTTTGTCCAGACTAAACAAGTAAGATACAACCTGTTACATGGTGAGCATTAGACTTGTTGGTAGGCAGAATTTGTTACCTTCAGACAAAGCTAGGCTAACTGCTTCACCCATTTTTATGCTGAGCTAAGCTAGTCTGAGCAGATGTAGCGTGTTGGTACGAGCCTGCCTATGGGCATCTATTTCAGGAAGCAACAGCCACCTCCGAGCTGGCAACCTACACGCTAAAAATGGCAATAACCTGGTCGCTAACAGTATGAACTTAGCAAGCTAGCAGCTCTTACCTTTTCCCTTGCTAACTGTCTTGTGGCTGTAGCGTTATATTTAGCTTACAGAAGTAAGAACGGTATCAATCTTGCCATCTTACTCTCAGCAAGTTTATTTCCTAAAAATGTCAAACATTTTTTTTTAAAACATAGAGAGCCAGCACATTTAGGCTATAGGTTACCACAAGGAAAGATAGTTAGCTTATCATAAAGGCTGGACGCAAAAAGGGAAACAGCTAGAAACACTCTACCTAGTTTCAACCTGTTTCCTGTCTTTAAGCTAAGCTAAGCTAGCCGTCCCCTATTTACTGCACAGACACAAGTAGTATCAAGCTTGTCATCTTTTTATGAATTGTTAAATATTGAACCATCCATTTTATCTCTGTTTTTAGTAGTAGCATAAAGGGACTAATGCATTAATCATATAACCTTGTGTTGAAAAACAATAAGACTTGAATCATGTGTCATGTAGCTGTTGGTGAGCAAATAATCGTTTCTACAAATGTTGAACAGCTACTTTATACTTATAATAAAAGGATACCTAATTAAAGGACAGAAAATGAGAGAGAACAGGTGCATTCAGACTGCAAATACAGATTTAATTCAAAAGACCTGAAGGAATTGTTCAGTATTTTCGGAAGTGTGCTTATTAGCCCTTTTGCTTGGATGATACATTCTAAATATAAGGCTACAACGAGCAGGTGCTTAGCTTAGCTTAGCATAAATGCTGGAAACAAGAAAAAACACCATCCCCTGGCTTCATATGTTTTGGCAAGAACCAAATAAGCTAATTTCTCAAAATGTTGAACATCTACTATATATAAAAGGAAAGAATATGAGAGAGTGAGCAGGTGCATTCATACTGCAAAGACAAACTTTAATTCCAAAGACTTTGGTAAATGTCAAATTTCTGACTTGTTAAACAAAAGATTTACTGTGCTGCTGCATGAAGATGACAGCACATGATCACATTTTCATATCAACGGTGTAAAACACAATTCAGTACAAAGACAGTGCAAAGAAGTTGTGTTCTTCAAAAGCAAATTTGCAAATTTGGCTTCTATCAGGAGCTGAGCAGACAGTGACAATGGCTGTGCGCTGTAACAATCCTCTCATGTTTGCTCTGTTCTTGTTGATTCGCAGGTCTCATAACACAGCCAGAGATGGGGAAAACCAGGAAGTGACTGTTTGAGGGAGCAAACTCTCCCCTGGACACTGGACAAACCACTCGCTGTAAAACACTGTCTATTTCCTGTGACCGGCTCCTCCGGGCTTGTGACTGCTCCCTCCTGCTATCTGTCGTCGGGTCAAAATGTCGCATCCACCTCCTCTCCACTCTTATCTGCCTGCTCTGTGAAGTTAGCAGCGCCCGCTCGTGCCACGGAGGATCGGACACCTCAGATATCCCATGAATGGTTTTTTGCCTCATCGGAAGTCCTTCTGTTTGAAACTGCTTTGAATGAGGGATTTCCCACATCACATCCCCGGCCGCTGGGGCAGGAGCTCCGGAGCACAGACCGGATCATTACAGACCAGACCCTGTTGCTTCTCGGACCACCTCGCGAGGCCGTTAAAAAAACCGAACTGAGTGCGCTCTGCTGTGAATAGGCCTTCTGCTGGAGTGAACCTCCCATATTTTTATAGACCAAAGAGCAAAACAACAAATACGATCATTAAGACGGAGCGGACCATCTGGCAAAGACACGCAGAGACTTTGTGAACTTGCTGTTCGTGTCGCCGCCGACTGCCCTCACAGAGACACGGTGCACAAGTGGACCGATGCAAACTGAACCTCGCATCTGGGGGGACAAAAAGTACCGTACACAATCAAAGGAGTACTTTTAAACTTTCCAGACATTTTTTTCTCAGACTATGCCCACCACTGTATTTTGGAACTGGAGATATAGGTACTACATACGTATAACTGTGTATCAAAAAAAATTTGCATTTTTCAGTAGCTATGGTTGGGACAGCTTGCAGGATTGTCGCGTTGGTCACGGACGGGGAGCGCAAATCATATCAAAGAGATGATGAATATCTACAGAGAGTATAAATGCTGTTGAGTCTGAAAAGAAGGAGTAAAGAAATGTCATTAAATGTATTTTGAAAGGCCCTAAAAAGTTATATATTTAACAGTTTTATATGTTGTACCTTTGTAGAGAAGCTTATTGGACTTAAAATGTGGTCACAATGGCAGTTTAGTAGGATGTGAACAAATGCTGTTGTTCTCATGACTGCTGGCTCGTAGTCCCAGGTTTTCTGTTCACACCTCAGTAGCCGCTTTCTTTTCATGGTCATCAACGAGTCATTGTCTATCAGATCCATAAATGGAAAAAAAAAAGGAAAGTGACACAATTTATTGAGGACTGATCTGCAGCCAACTGAACATTGTAAATCTATGGTAGTCAGTGGAAGCCATTGAAATCTGCTAATTTGCTATGATATTGTATTGTACACGGTGTGGAATACTGACTCATTTCCTCTCTATGGGTTTTGATCTCTTAATTTATTTTTGTGCTTGTGTTTGTTCGCACAAATCTGGCCTCTCTCCGATAACGGCAAGGAACACAACCAGGAGAGAGCGAGAGAGAGAGAGAGAGAGAGCGAGAGAGAGAGGAAGCCGAGGAAGCGTCGCAGAAGTATTAGAGTCATTTACATACATTTTTTTATCATGAAATATTTTAAGAATAAATTAAATACATGAAAAGAAATGTCCCCTGCACATTCAGATGGTCTTGGTGTTCAAGGTCATCAAAGGGAAAAAAATCCAAATGATCTTATTCTGGTTTGACTGGTATGTGTTCTGTTACCAAGAGACCGAACATGAAAGGGTTCCTTTTCGATAATTTCTGTCTTGAAGTCCTACAGTAGAAGCTCAGTGGGAGAATGTTATTATCTTATTTCTACTGCTTCAACAGCAAACAAACAGCTGCTGGGAAACCAAAATACACTCATCCATCCTTTAACCCCTTAATACTCCTATGAAGCAGCAAAAAGTAAAGGATTTATTTATTGTGGACACTTACAGAAAAGAAAAAAAAAAGAATCAGGTAACTGCACTTTTTTATTTATATATATACACCTGAGCCTCCGATAAACCAATACCAAGACATCCATTTACAGCAAAAGTTTGTGTCCATTAAAGGTCCAGTGTGTAGGTTGCAGATTTCAACCAACTGAATACCCCTCATCTCAAACTCCTCTGGTTGCTAAAAACAAAAACAAAAAGAAAAAAGAAAGAAAAATAAAAAAATAAATGCTAAAGGGCTTCTATACAGCCATTGTTTGGTTTGTCCGTTCTGGGCAGCTGTATTAACATGGCAGTGCAACATGGTGGACCCGCTCCCTCTGTAGATCTATATTTCAAATCTGCCAATACATTCCCCAAAATCCTACACACTGGACCTTTAAAGTGAAATATAATACACTTCTCAGGGCTCCAGACTAACGTTGTACACTGGCTGCACTGGTGCACCTTACTTTTTCATTTGGGTGCATCTAGAAGAGGAATACATTTGTTCAAAGGCAACTGTTAAAAATGTTGTTGCAGGCAATTCTTTTTTTCTGACCTGCGGAATAACAGGGGCACCGGTGCGACCAGTGAAAATGTTTAGTCAGATTGTAACATTTTACATGAAACAAACAACAAGATGAATAGATGCAATAAAAACTTAACTGATGGTAATATATAAACACGCCGAAAACAAATGAGATCTTTCAGGTTAAGGTGACTTTATTGTCTCCCACAGGAAAAAAAAATTGCTACATTAAAAACCTAAAATCACAATAAAAACTCATTACATAAGAACACATGCACAAACAATATCCTTTATAAAAATCCTTGGACTTGCTCATCTGTTTTTGGGGGGAAATCAATCCTTGTTTTGTGGTATTCTACAAAACGTTGGTGTATTGTGTTCAAACACAAGAATAGACATGGGTATTTCCCATTCACTTCAATCTGGACACACTCTTTGAGCAGATGCTGCGCCATCCCCAATGACCTGCGCAGGATTTAGGCATAGGCGTTCTTGGCACATGCTTACGGACTCGTTGCCACTAGGGGAGCCAGACACCTGCTTACATTAAAAAGGGCTTAACATACATTTTAAAATCTAAAAGAATCTCCAATCTTAAATAGATAAGCTTAAATATAAACCTAAATTAATTAGCAAGTCGTCTTATTTGTTTACCACATATCAAAAATGTGCACATAGGGGGGCCTGAAAACTATGTCTGCCTACTATAATCTTTACCTTTAATCCGGCCCTGCAAGTGATTACAGTGAACTGTTAGCGTGAGTAAATTTTGCTTGGATAGAAGCAGTAAACATGCACATTAACTACAATTTATATAATATATGAATATTTAAAAGGTATGTGAGAGAATTTCTGCACAAAGAGTCAATACATTATTCAAGGTAAGTCAAGGCCAGTTTTTTTGTATAGTCCAATGCTCTATTGGTCTGCATCAGCAGTGGGTTCTCATCCAGCACAATGAAAATAAAACAGTATATAAAGCGCTGCAATCCAAAGAAAGACTTTTAACATGCTTTGTGACGTTGGAAGTATCGGTGAGAAATGTCAATTATAAAGACAAGCCAGAGCTGCAACAGTTAATAAGTGATTAAACCATGAAAGGAGCTCCTATCATGACTGACAGAGGCTGAGAGGAGCGCCACACAAGAAACAGATCGTATGAGAGAGAGAATGTCAGCTGAAGGCATTAATCCATATAAGCACGCAATTATACATTCCACACAACTGTTTTGTACAATGATGAATGCTGTCATGAGGTTTTCCAATACAGTTTTCAAGGGCTATTGAGTTGACTTCGGTGGATGACACTTGCAATAATAATGACTATACGACTACAGTATAGGCTCCATAGCGGATCGGAGCTCATTATGACAAGCGAGCGGACGATTCAGCTGCAACGTGAGACAATTTAAATGTATTTTATTTAACTTATATTTCATTTTTAAATCCACTTCTTGTGTTGCAGCTACATTTTTTCAGATACTATGCAGATGCTATAAGACAGCTAAAACAATCAAATGTGACTGTCCGGGGAAAGATAGTTGATTGTTGAGTCTTAACCCCAATCGTCAAATACTGAGTGACTTTTAAGGAGACCTCTGGACAATTTCCAGCTGTAACTGTGGCATCCAAAGCAGGTATTTTAAGACAAATCATGATCATTTCCTCACCCTAATCAAGTGTTTTCATGCCTAAACCTAACCAGACCATAAGCACACAGTTGTCACCACATAAAACAGAAAATTGAACCTGAAAAAATGTAAAGTTGCTACAAAAAGAAACATTCATTCCGGTGATTGGGTTGCAAAGTGTCACCTCATGTATTTAATAACCTGGGATTGAGTACGGAAGCCCTGAAGGGCAAATGAGGAAATTCTTTTTCCGGGGATACAGTCTGATTGAAATTATTTTCTCTCCTTAAAAATAATAACCTTTCTAAGTTCCTCATTTTTTTAATGATCTGTGAAAACACATGAAAAAACCTGCAGGGGAAAAAAAATGATTTTTTTTTTCTTTTATAAAAGAGTAAAACAGGTCTTAACTGGACCCTCAGGCATCTGTAGATACTCAACAATCAATAATTTTCTTCAAGAACATTATATTTTGTTGCATTAATTCCTAATTAATTAAGTAAGTGAACCTGTAATACTGTTGTACTGTGAAACTCTGAAATGTGAGCTGAGAAGAACAGCCCTGATGCATTTTTGAGATACTCCCATATAATATAAGATACATAGTTTCCACTGGACAGCATGACAGATTATAATAATCTAATCTAAAGAGTCTAATCATGCATGGCTTCTCCCAAACTGGTGGATGCAATTAATCACAAAGGTGCACAGCAGCTCAGCAGAAACAGGGAAAGTTGCACACTGCAATAATGTACTGCGGTACTGGTGAAAGTTAAAGCCCCCCCACTACTCAAAAATGTGTATTGCTTATAAGTTAACTGTGCAGAATGACGTATGGTACATTTAACTGCTAAATCTCAGTTTAAAATGTGCACGTACAGGCAGGATTTTGTGACATCGTTACTAGTTTGGAAGCCAATCGGGTCGGGTTCTAGTAAGAAGTCATTGCCTTTTAACCTCTAGCAGCCTAGCGCCCTCCATATTCTGCCTAAATATGTCTCTACTAAATTCCCTCTGCTACACTTTATTAGCATCAATTCTCACAGAGTGAATGTTCAGATGTTGTGCTGTGGCTTTCTAGAGGTTTTGGGCTGCAACTGTATAATTACAAGGGGATTTTCACTTTTCATTCATTTCATTGTGACCCATTGAGGTCTATACTGATGCTAACACTCTGCTGAAATCTCACAAGTGCTACCTTTACTTTGGTACCAAGATTGTTCTTATGGACCCTGAAGTTGCAGAGATATACTCTATCATCATTTTGGGCAAGTCGTTTTCCAAGAATTTAGATTTTTTTTTAGGTCAGTTCCCTTTTAAACTGTGGAAATAAAAAGACTAAAGATGTTGAGTTAAACTGTTATAACATAAGTTATTTAGTAAGAAGGAAATTGATAAATGTATTTCTTTCCTTTCCTACTGTTCGGCTGAATGTCATCCACCTCCTCTTAATGCTATTTGAAACCTAAAGTACTTTCGATGGACATTTTAATTTTAAAACACTAAATCGTGTTTAAATAATTCATTAATTCATTGATTTAAATGTATATTTAAAGGGCGACACATTTATTCTAATGATGGCTACTTGTCATGCAGGTCGTTTGTCCTTTTCCTTCCTCAAAACCCGACATGATGGATCATTTAGGGGCCTCTCAGAGTGAAAACAGTGAAACAGTGTGGCTCAGAACAGGGTTAACAGTTATCTCACAGTACATCCTTCATCACTTCTGAGTTCAATGGGCGACGCAGACGCACAGTGTCGAAAACTTCCTGCTGTCAGCCTCCCTTGAAGTTGCCTGTTCCCTCTCTCTGACCTGCCAGACATCACAAACTCTGACAAGCAAGCCACTGCAACATATACACATCAGTGGTTTTTCAGAAGTAAGTACACACTGCACGCTTGGAAGAAAAGGACTATAGGCACTATAGGCAGGTACATGTAAGTATTTGCTACAAGTATTTCTTGTATTACACCAATGGGAATATTTGTGAACCTCCTCAAACAAGAAGCAGAAATCCATCTGAATCCCCTCTGACTCAATGCAGGAAACAGACTTTTGATTCCAATATAAACACAGTGAAGCAAAGGTCTTAACCTCAGCCTCCCTCACTAAATCCCACTTTGAACCATTATGCTAGAGAGAGCTAACACAGAGATCCGGCTGGATCATCCCTATGACTGTGTGTACAGAGGAATGTCTGGAGACGGAAAAGAAATGTGGGCTGGGCGTGTTTAATTACATCAGATTGAATTCCAATAATCTGCTCCATATCCTTGAGGTTTTTTTTTCTGACAGCGTTCAGAGTCATGCCTCGACACGTTTTAATTTGATTAGGACAGGACAATGTGGGGTTTTTCCTGGAGCCACGACTATAAGCAGGTGCAGTCAAAAAGCAGCCCTGCAGAGGATGACGACACAATCGTGGAGCCGGATTGGGGCGACTATCATGGAGTGAGTAGATTGGTGCCTTAGGTGGGTTTCTTCCTCCTTTTTTTTATCTTCAAAGCCTCATGTATCTGTTTATTCCTCTTTTCTAGGAGCACGCCTGTGTGTTTGCGTCCCTGTATGTTTCTGGTGGATGTGTCTGTCACTGAGCGGCGCCTGCAGAGACGATTGAAAGAGCAACGCAGGCTGCATGCAGCTCCACAGCCTGCAGTAAACCCTGAGGGTAACAGATTCTCCCTCCGCTCACAGCCTGGATAAATCTCCGAAATACCAATACTGCATCACACCGCACAAAATATTATTATTTGCTTTGATGGATAACATTTACCTGCTAATTCAAATTTCATACTGTGAGTCTTTGTTTACAATATAAATCTAATTAAGTGCAGCCATCACAGCACACGGTGGATCGATACACAATATGGCCAGCACAGCTGCTTACCTCACAAGGATGCCTTCCCCTGCCAATATTTTCAGCCTATAAAACGGTCCTGGTTTTCTCAGCACGGCCAATAATCTGTCAAGGTTAGGGCAACGAGAGACAAAACATTACCTCAGTGGGTGACACGCCGGCTACATAAGAACAAATGACTAAACCAGAGTCATGTGGTTTTAAGACAGGGTTGATCCATCATCTCTTTGCCATTAATGGCAGCTAATGGAGGTTTCACCTGTGGTGTTTTCATTTGTTTTTATCCAGGTTCCACTTGAATTCAACAGTTACATTTTTGCTTTAAAGCTGCTATTATCTATTTTTTTTTAGTAACAATGAACCAAATAACTATGCACAATGTGAAAGGGGTTGCTGGTGGTTACAATACCACAGATTATCACCCAACTCTGCAGCTCTCCTTGTCTTTATGGAGCATTTTAGCCTCTTTCAGGCTTTGTTTTGGTTTTTACAAGCAGTAACTCTACTGTTGTGGTTCACTCTCATCGCTCTCAACAGTGTTGTGTCCAGCCACAGCTCTGATAAAATCCACTTTACACTACCTGCCCAGCACAGACAATTAGGGGTGGCCGGATTGATCCAAAAATATTCATACTACCAATACTACATACTCCTTTTGTAGATTGATTCAAGGGATCAGTTTTCTACGTTGTGCTTATTTGTTTATATTTCATCAAGAAGTAGAGCTGTCTAAAGAAGTTCCTCCGTGTAGGAAAGCTGTTCACTATTGTGGCAACACCACACACTTATTTAAGTAAAAAAACATGCGAAAGAGAACACAGAGCTGCAGCAGAGAAGAAAGGAGGAGGAAGAGGAAGGGGGGGAAATGCCTCATCAGCACCCAGACCCCTAACACTGAGACAGGGAATATCCAGGTATGTACAGTAAAATAAATGTTTTAGTCAAACTGATTAAATACAGCATACTAAATTCAGGCATCCAAATAATATATTGAGCCCATTGGAACTTCTAAATGAATTAATTTAATGAAACTGAAAAAAATATGAAAATGGCCAATATATAGACCTTTTTAGATATAAAATTATATTGTAATAGTTATTATTATATGTAATAACCTTTTTGTATGTATGCACTTTCACTTTACATGAATAAAATAAATATTTTATTTACCTTTAAAAACTGTCCTGTGTTTTCATAATAAAAAGTATTTGTATCGGTATCGGCTGTATTGGTCTTGAATTACTTGGTATCAGATCGAAACCAAACTTTTTGGTGTTGTCCACCCCTACAGAGAATGCTCACTGGCTAGCTGGTGAGCATAGTGGAATATTTAGTATAACCAGATATTTTCCTGAGGAGTTTGTGTCGAACAAAACAGATTTTAAAAGAGTGTTTATTGACATTAGATCCATCAGGTGGCCAGAACACGATTCCAAATCAGTGCTATCTACGGGCTAATAACTTCCCCATATACCAGCTTAAGAGGTTATATCATGTCGTCTATGTTCACAGCTTGTTATGGTCGCCCCTGTTCTATTGATTAATGCTACTTTTTAGGGAAATGCTACCATTACGCGTATCGATCCATTTGTGTGTAACTCTCACCATATTATGACATCTTTATTTATATTTATTAGAGTGTGTGTTTATACCATGATTCTGTGGTGGCAGCATTATTTGATTGGCCTCTGAAATCTTGTATAACGTTATTATAGGGTATCAAAATCTGCTCCTCGTATTTTGTAATAAAAAGCGTAAATAAAAACGTCATAATACTGTTAGAGTTGTACACAAACAACAATTTTTTGTTTATACAATATATAATTTTTCCATGAGCATGCTGTTTTTATGTGCACCTGTTTACACTCACAATTCCCGGCCCCTGAAATAATGAGGTTGTTTGGTTATACTTTAATTACAGGTCCCTAAATTTTATGTTAAGTAGGCAGTAATTACCAAGCAATTCCTTTTAAATTACCCCCCAATTAACACAATATTCACCTCAGAATTGATTGAAAATTACCACACCGTGATTAAGCAATAATATTCTGCTATTTTCCAATAAGCACACAACACATTTCCAGGAAACCTTTCTGCTTATCTTCTGCTGATCGTGCCATTCTCATTTCAATTTAGTTTCCAGCTAACTTCCCCTCAGCAGGCCATTACATTTAAGTAAGTTGTTGTAGTTTGGGCCCAACTTCTGCAGGTCAGTAAACTGTGGTAGCTTGGTTGTAATTTGAAAGAAATTTCAAATATGTAGCTCAGTACTTAGCACCTACTTACCATGACATTTCTGGACCTGTAACATGAAGAGTAACCGACTCTTTCTGTGAAGTGATAGTTTTGAGATACTGAGGCAAAATTCTGTTTTATTGGTTGACAGGTAATTAATAAAGATAAAATGAAACCTACCATATACAAATTGTTAATAACCTGACAGATAACAATGTCGTACAAATACGTAGTAAATACTTAGCACTTAGTCAGATAAACCCTTATAATATAAGGTCCTTGTTTGTCATCAGATCTACAGCAAGAACACTGCATATGCTACAAAAGCTGGTCATTATCAGACTCATCTGAACACCCTTTATCAAACATGAAATTAATATTCTGTAATGAGGTGGTTTACTAACAGGAACATTTAAAGACCAAGCCAGAATCACTTGGCGTCAGAACCGTAATTAGTGTAGCAGTGGTGCTGTCGTCGCCTTTTGCTCCATTGAGCGCCGTGCTGCTGTGCTGAGTTTGACACGTGAAGTCTCAGGTTGAGCTCCGAGCCTGAGCTCTGCCTTTACTCCCCCTGATCAACCTCTCTGTGGTGGATGGTTCATTGTCAGCTGGGTGTTCAAGCTCCATTTAACTCTAACTAACTGCCTTTAGTCATTATCGCTGCTCATTAATGCTGCACTGGTACTGCTGAGCAACCCTGAGAGCATCTGGGTGAGGTGACTGCACCATGTATAACTGTTAAGACGATGCAGGAGTTCTGTATTTGCTTTTGATAGTTTTATTGTTACGCAATTAATGGCATAAACATAATCCTAATAGCGTGTTACATTGAGGTTATTTGCAAATATAAACCTTCATTATAATGAGGACTCCTATAATCACCTTAAGAGCTCATGTTTATTTTCCACTAAACAGGACAGGAACAAATCTTTAAAGCCGCACAAGAAAATCCTCTGTGCCAGTCATTCCCAACCAGGGGTACAGTACTCTGCACCTGAGGGGGGTTTTCTGCATTTTTCAACTCAAAATAGAAATTTCATTACAAAAATGCCCACACAAACCTCTCTAAATAGAAGTACAGGTTGGCAACCTAATCAGTTATATGTTAACACTTAGGTACATTATTGCCAATAGGGACTTAGAGATGTACGCCCAAATGCACATAAAAGGATAGGAGGAAAACTGGGCGCCAACCCCCTAAAAACTGCCACCCATCCATACAAGCTCAAGCTCATATTTTTCTGTGTTTAATTACACTCTGTGAGATGGAGAAGGCCGTTATTGTACTTAGTGTCGTGGCGTACCACAAAAGAAGATAATACTCTGCACTCTGTGTGTGTGTGTGTGTGTGTGTGTGTGTGTGTGTGTGTGTGTGTGTGTGTGTGTGTGTGTGTGTGTGTGTGTGTGTGTGTGTGCGCGTGCGCACCATCCTGTAAAAAGAGACAACGGATGCAAAGGAGAGGCAGACAGAAACAGGACTGATAAGATGCGGGTTTGAGGTGAGCGCCAAGACATTGTATTCCTCAAACAACACCCGCATAACAATAATGTTGGCAGCATGCCGTGGGTTGTATTGAGGTTTATTATTTCAGAGTTTGTCGAGGGTGAGAAAAGAGTTTGAAGAATCTGGCTTGCAGCCAACCTCCATATGGCTATCTTATGCCCTGATGTCTCTCGTTCTCGCTTTGGGTTACTTGCTTCAATAAAACTAACTTTGGTGATCCTGGATAACCGGTATCATAAAGCTGGTTATCACCTGTCTCTGTTAACACTGGGGTGTGAACCACTGGATATTTTTAAAGAGACCTTGGGATGATTTCCAGGCGTGTTTATGTACCTGGATATGTTTGATGGGAAGTCAAAATTTGCAGCAGTGTTTGTGAAGACAAAGCCAGGTGTTTTCAACAAGACCTTGGATCTTTTCCAAACCCTAACCAAGTGGTTTCTGTGCCTAAACCTAACCACAGCATAGGCACAGCATTATGACAAGAACGCAATTGAAAACTGAACCTAAAGAAATGTAAAGCTGCAACTTAAAGAAATGTAACGTTGAAACTTCTCTGTGGTTTTGCAGAGATGTACTTCGCCAACATTTATTCTGCTGATTGGGTTGTAATTAAAAGCAGCTAGTACTCGTACAGCCTTCAAGCCATTAGCTATTGCTCCTTTATTCTAATGTGCTCAATGTGTTTTTCTCTCTTTTCTTTGTAGGGCGTCACTAAACTTGCTTTTAAAAACCTGTTCAGGTAAGCATGAAGGCTGGCTCACGTATCCTGTGTCTGGAGTGCCAGTTTTGCACGTCCTCAGAAATTAACCCTATAGTGGTGTCAGAAGAGTAGCCTACTTGAGTTCATAAGTAGCCCAGCCTTCAAAGCACAAAAAAGGGCTGGAAAACACTGTTCTGTTCTACGTTCAACTGAATACAGAGGAAAATGGGGAAAAAAAGGAAAGTGACGGACTGAAGAACAAGACATAAAGAATGCGCCATGCATCTTCAACCCTATATGGCATTAGTAATCAAGGTTTGCTACTGTACGCTGAGTGCCCCTCCGTATCCCCAGAAAGGCAGGGATGCAGGATGACAGCTGGGGACCAGGCCAACACACTGGACCACTAAATGAGAAAAATGACCAGCTTTCACCAGCTCTTTTAAAAACTCATTTACATCCTGTCAGATTCCATTATGGCCGGGGACCTGCACCGGAGCTGCAGGACAGGACTGAGCCTGAGTGCACCGACCGTGCTGGCCAGGCTCCTATCAGCCTGACCCGGCTCACCGGTCCAGTAGACAGCTGATTCTCCTGTGTCAAGGTTTTTTGGCTTCTCTCCTTTTTTTTTTTTTTTTTCTCTCCCCCTCCATTTTCCACACTATCTTTGGTGTGCTCTTGGCAAAGAGTGGGTGATTATCAGAGTGCCTGAAACCCCACTTTTACTCTTTTATACAATTACTGTACAGAATGTGCACCTAAAAGCATCAGCAGAGAGGATTAGGCCTGCTAAATGCTGAGCCTTGAATAAATTATCTGCTGGGGGGATAGCTTTTTAAAGAAAGAAGGTAGGAGAGGGAGGGAAAGTGAAAAGCAAGTGGATTCAGCTCCTCAAAAAAATAAAAAAAATTACTGTACATTTAAATTATACTTCAATTTCAGCTAAGTGTTTCCCATTATCACGCACATTAATATTCACCTCAGCAACCATCACTTAAGATTTTCACAGTCATCACTGCATTTTCTTTGGACCAACACAGATGATATACGGCGTTCGCCAAAATCACCAACGTGGGAGGCTGGTACTCATCCAATTGATTGAGTACGGTTCAGAGGCTGGATCGTGAGGGACCAAAAATAAATTTCTGCTTTGCTAACATGACAGCACGACTGCGAAGAGCCTCTTAGCAGTCGCTGATGGATAACACAACCTACAGTTCAGGTGGAACGACTTTTAGTGTCCAAATGTCAGTTTGAACCCGTGCGTCTTTCGCAGGTTGAACAAAATGTTTGTAGTAAGACGTGATTGAAGAACCGTGAAACTGTGTATGAGCAGCTCGTACTTACTGAAGAACACTGTGCAGTATATTGTTCACATCGAGGTGTGGAAGGGCAATGTTGAAATCTACAGCAATTAATTTATTTTGGTTGTAAATCATTGAAATGTTGGAAGGGAAAGTTCATCCTTGACCTTTCAGATAGCTGTTAACAAAACTGATCTCAGGTCAGGTCTGTACTGTAGCTGTTCTGGGGCATTCAGTATGATTTTCTAATCAGCCTCCACTTGTAGGCCAGCATGGATGAAAGGTGATTAAACGTGGTCAGAAAATACAGACATTTCCATGAAAACTGGGCAACTCCATCGGCTGAGGAAGATCATGCCATTAAGAATAAAAAAGCCTCAGAAGCTGACTTTATGGTGACCCTGTCAACATTAAATTATTAATTGAGTATAGTATTAAAACCCGTAACAAGCAGCCGTCTCCCCCTCAAACAAGTGTGTTGCAAAACCATACTCAACTCATGTCTCAGCAGGAAACCTGAGAGAAACATGTTTCAAAAAGTCAGTGTGTTCAGCTTTCAGTACCTCTGTAGCTTCTAACTGAATCTCTTTAGCTTATCTCGTCCTGTTTGTACTTTCAAACATCTGCTGTGTTTCACCATTTTATTGTCTTTCAGCTGTTTCGGGAGTCATGTTTAGTGACTGCTAGTGAAAACGTAACATTTCCTGTCATGCTGCTTCACATTCAAAGCTTGTAAATGACTAATAATGTGGGGCTTTTATTGTGAAGAAGTTATAGGAAATTAAATGTTAAGACATTAACATTGACCACCTCACTTCATGGACTTTGTTGCTTTTATACTCCTTCGCCCTGACTTCCTCCTTTGCTGCGATAAACGTTACTACAACCGAACAAGAAATGTAAAAAATATTGGTCAAAATAAGTCAACTTATACAAGGACGGGCTGGTAAGAGGCAAGTGAAGGCCTCCAGAAAAGCTCTTTAATCATCTCTGTTACTTTATTGCTCTTTTTTTCCCTCTCACCGCACATACTCCACATTAACCTTTGTCTCTGTGTGTCATCTTCACATATTAACAATCCAACACATAATGCTTCAACAGTACCAAGTAAGTGTTAAAAAAAATATGGCTATTCAAACAGTCTACGAGTGCACTTTAGGTGTGAGAGCTCTACAGTAGCAGCAGTTTAAACTCACCAGGGTCACAGTCTGTGGACAGGCACTAAGCCACTTCTGTGTTTCATTCAAACTCCGAGCATGTCTGTGATCTGATGCATACATCAAAGCCACGGAGAGTACCTCGGCACACACCAGGAGCTCCATCAATCCCCTCTGGCCCGCGGAAGCTGCCTTTTCCTACACAGTCGGCCGTCAAGGGTGACATCCTTGAGGAGGCAATACAAACAGCGTCTAATGAATTTTTAACGACGAGCGTTGCGAGCGGCCAAGAGAAGGGGAGCGGGAAACAGAGAGAGACCCCCGCTGAATGCATTACAGTGATTTGTGGGCTCACCTTTGAGCGGGAGTAAGAGGCCTCCCGCCTCAGATCATCAGGGTGTTAAGTGTGCTCGGTGGGGGAGCCTCTCGGCGCCGCATCACGGGCCAAATGATGTTTGAAATGTTTTAATCAAATCCTGTCTGTTCATTAGACTAACAATAGGCTTCATGGGGTGAGCGCTCAGTGGTTCGGCTTCTTACTCTCCCCGAGGGAACCCTCCTGATAGAGTAACTTCCCCTAACCTCCCGGCGACAAATTTTTAACGTGACTCCCCTCTATACATTTAAATGGGCCTTTATCAGCGGTGGCAGCTTGTCATGCAGTGTGATTTATATGAGAAAAAAAAAACATCTTGGGTTCCGGTCTCTATCTGTCTTCTTTTGAGCGGCACTTACATCTGTGTGAGATTACATGTCAACGTGGCGACACCAGGAATGTATATGTTGAATTGATCAAGAGGAGCTCGATGACAGACAGCTCGTTGCTAATAGCAGGAGACCAGCTCCTCAGATAATCTCTTTGGCTTTCTGTCACTCAGGAGAGGTTCGGCTGACACTCAAGAATATCGTTTGTGGGATTGTTTTCGGATGAAGACAGAATGTGAAATTAGGCCCTTTGACTTTCCTGTAGTGTTGCTGCTCAAGAGGTTAAATAATGTAGGAGTAGATGTAAAGCTGCATCATGTAACCCTTGTTATTTATTTGTAAGGGACCGTGTACAATATCAAATATTGAACGGGAATGCTGCATTTTACATTATCATATATAGTAAGTGAACTTTTGCAGTAAGATAGGTGTCTGGTAATGGCATGGAAGGGTTACTCCAGCCTCCAAGATGATGATGATGATGATGATGATGATGATGATGATGATGATGATGATGATGATGATGCTTTTTGAACCCACAATATATTTTCCAACATATTTACACCAACATGTCAGCTAGTTTATTGAAAAATCAAACAACACCAAGAAATTAGGTAATCTAGCACACTACAGAATGTAACATTGTTATAATGCTTATGACTGTAACAAATAATATTATGACTATAAGTCTGTGATGTTTTTATTTTTTATGTAATGGCTGGGCTTTAATAGTGACATTGAATGTGAAAGGCAGATGAAGTCTAGGCTTATTGCAGCATTTACTTCCTTTGGTTGGATGAAAAAACGTGAACAACTGTAGCTGCCTCAATTGCAATTCATTATCACAACCACAAGTGACGTTTCAAGATAATGCTCTTCTTCAGACTTAGCATTAATCCATGAGACTAATATATTGGAGCAAGAGGGTGTTGATTTTTTTATTATGTTTTTTATTATTATTGTTTTCAATTTCCATGGGTCCAGCACCTGCCTTAAAGTGATAGTTCAGGTCTTTTGATATGAGGTACTTACCCCTGGTCAGTGTATTAACTGCAGTAGATGACCATCAGTGCCAAAAATGTAAAAGTACCTCACACACCCCACATCAAAAGACCCAAACTATCACTTTAAATAATCTTTAGATGTGCACGACGACCAGTGTGTGAAATACCCGTCAATATTCGGGGGGGTCCCCATCTCCCAATCGTTGCACAATACCGATCTAAATGTTCTCAATATGCAGTAGGCCTATAACATTACAATATTTCATGGATGCAAGCCAAGACAATCAGTCTATAGCCTACATGACAACACACACACGCACACACTTAACCATTTTTGATAATCCGATATGCTATAGTATTCGTAAAGCAACACTGACATAGGAGGTTGCATTGGCTTAAGTTGTTTGGATGCACGTTGTTTTATAACAAGGAGAGGCAAAGTTGTGCATTAGCTACAATGCAGACACGACAATAATTGGCACCAATCTGGCGCACTTACAAGAGCAATCAACTGAATAAATGCCAGGTATAGCCTATGGAGACTGGCACGCAATCAGTGCACTTGCAAATGAGAGCCTGCATTATGACCGAACTTGTGACATTATTTAACCATCCATCTACAGCAAATACGATCAGACAGATGCATCATTGAACACATACACAAAGCACATTCGCCTAACCTTCAAACAGGCCATCTCTCAAATTGAAAAAAGCACCACAGCGGATGCTGACAGACAGACAGCCTACAACAAGCCAAACAGCACCACGGCGGGTGCTGACAGACAGACAGCCTACAACAAGCCAAACAGCACCACGGCGGATGCTGACAGACAGACAGCCTACAACAAGCCAAACAGCACCACGGCGGGTGCTGACAGACAGACAGCCTACAACAAGCCAAACAGCACCACGGCGGGTGCTGACAGACAGACAGCCTACAACAAGCCAAACAGCACCACGGCTGGTGCTGACAGACAGACAGCCTACAACAAGCCAACCAGCACCACGGCGGGTGCTGACAGACAGACAGCCTACAACAAGCCAACCAGCACCACGGCGGGTGCTGACAGACAGACAGCCTACAACAAGCCAAACAGCACCACGCGGGTGCTCTCTCTAAGACCACAACCAACCACAAGGCATATATAACCATGCAGTATGCAGAAGCCGGTGTGGCTCACCCATGTTGCAAAACCTCGTAGATAATTACAACACCAGAACACTGAATTAAACAACGCAATTGTTGTTAGTTTTAATTTACTTGGGTGAAAGCAAGCGCAGCGCTGTTTCCGACTTCGCTGAATGAATGCGCGCTCCCGCGGCCAGGGGAAACAGTTTCTGTCGGGGATACCTACATTGGCACGACACCGGAAAGGACACACGCACAGCCGCACACACTCATCTTATACACAACAATCAGTTCTATCATCACAATTCAGTCACTGCAAAGATTGAAAAAATAGCCTCTTACCTTAAGTTAGAAGAGACCAAAGATGCCTTGGCTCGACTTCTTGTGGTTGCCGACTGGTTTCCAGGAGGAAGAGAGGCGATGTCCTGCTTTAATCCAGCTAAAAACTTCTTCTGCGAGGTGTAAACCCGGTCCCTTTACTGAGAGTAGCAACGTTTTTGCTTTTCTACACACTAAACACCCCAATTTTACTGCCTTAATGTCAAGCCAAGGGTTGCGGTCTTTCCATTCGCCCACCTGCTTCGTTGTCCAACCAGCCGGCAGGTCACCTGTGCTAGCAGCAGTAGCAGCTAACGCTACCTCAGCACCTGCTGCGTCTTCGGAGCACTCGGCCTCAACTTCAAGTTGTTCCTCTGGGGAGTCACTGGGTGGGAGAGGAGCCTCTGTTCTGGTAGCGAGTGGGCCCACTGTGCTAGCTGCACCGGCATGTCTTTCGGTGCCTCTTCATCTCTGAGTGCCGCCTTTTTGGATGTGAACCCAACGTGTGTGAGTGATACACTCTGGTTTAGCTTTCGCTTGCTAGCCACTTTCAGTGTGACTTCTCAACGTCACGTCTTTCTTCTGTTTGGCGCACATGGCTAATTTGCATACGTGCGCAGGACCGGCTGGCTCCGCGTGGCAACAAATACAACATATGTGTGAATAAATGTTTTGGATTCTGAATACTGGACATGGTGAGCTTAAACACATTTTAGTGACCATTAGTGACAATAAAATATTTTGTTTTTTATTTTTTTGACAAAATTTGAGACCCCCTTCAAATGTTGCTTTTGAGGCTTTCAGGGGGTCTCATGGGTTAATGGGGGGTGTCAAGCCCCCCGCACCCCCGTATCTCACACACAGGCATGCACCCTTTGTGAACAAAAATGGTTTCAAAATAAGTGACTTCTTAAAGGTGCTTGCTTTATTTTTTTTAATTTTTTTTTGCAAAAATAAAAACATCTTTACATTCACTGTGTCTCTGCCTGGATTTCCCCCATAAATGTATTTATTATAATTTTTAACCGAGCAGGGACCCAATATTTTCTAAAATTACGTTGTATATTAAACTGAACCCATGAGAATCATGTTTTCATTTTTCACATACATGTGGAAGTGAGATTTATCTGAGCTTTGATTACTGTACATTTGACAGCACCGCAGGGCAGATGACGCACACTGCCGATTTAACAATGTCACTCTTCATTAGGATGCATCCAAACTTGATAAATTTCCCTAATGTGTTAGTCTTCTCTCATTTGCGCTTACCTGTAGCTGCTAGGTTAGCTGCAATCAGAGTACAGAGTATTGCTAAGGTTAGGAGCATTAGCTGCACAGGGATCAATATATTCGGCTGTAATTATCTAAGACAACTGAATAAAAGTTCATTCACAAAAAAAGACAAATGAAGCTTTTTCTCTCTCTTCTTTTCTTCACGCTGGAATATTTTCTAACATGTTTGCTCTTGCTGGTCTGAGGCTGATTTAACATGGTGGATCACGTAAGACTGACTCTCAAAGCACCAACCGGATTTCATCTACATGAGAAAGGAAAGGAGACAAACCATCGTCGTCTTTAGCAATAATCATGTGCGTTTACCAAACTGGCCTTTTTCGGGGATATGACTGCGCCTAAATGGAACATTTCCAAGCGTCATCTGTGAATATCCCTCCAGGTGAGCCCGTTTGATCGGACCAATTTTCTCTGTGATCAACTTGAGTGCCACTCTGGTGCGACCTTAAGGTGAAACATATCCTCTTACCCCAACCTTCCACATGAAAGAAGCACCCTTTAACATCATCACACCACCTATTTCAAATTGACAGATTGCTTCACAAATATCCCCCACATAAATCCTGCAGTGAATGAATGGCGCTGCCATTAATCAAGTTAAGTATGCAATTACAAATCATATGACAGAAATCTTTGGTGCTGTCTCTTTAATAATGACCCTCCGAAACACATTTGTAATGTAAATGCACTATGTAGCCTGACATGATGGAACACCTTTGCTGTAAATATAATTACAATGAACTGCTTAGGACAAATGGGGAAATGTTCCTGGAAAAATTAGGTTGTCTGGGATCCTATTATCCCATCTCTGCCATGTCACATATTTGCTTGGTCAGACTAACAATTGCTTCAAGATATAAAGTTGGATTTTGTAGCTTCATATGCAGCATATAAATAAAGAGGCAGTAGAGGTATTTTAATTATCAATTATTGTCGACTAAACTCACTATTTTATTAATGATTTTGTTAAAGAACATCCAATATCTTATTTTTCAAAGGGTGTCTGTCTGAACGGGGCTCACTCAGGATGCTCTCGACAGCACAGACAGTGTGTTGGCTCTTCTTTCAGAGCACGATGCGCCAGCCTTTAATCTGAAGTATGAAATGTCCCCACACACACTAAATCTACTTTATTGTGTTATTTCAACCTGTCAGACCTATCGATCAGTGGATTAAGACAAAGATGATGTTTTAAAGCTTTGACTGAGGGTTTCATAGCTGTCCTGAAATCCAATACCAATAGGGGTTCATAGATCTTGGCCAGGATTTAGTGCTGTAGGCAGGATTGATGACACGGAGCCCGGGCATAATAGCGGAGGTGCACGAGCCCCCATCCTTCAACATACCTCGAGATAACAGTGTGCTTTTTATTCCTGTATTAGAGTCATTCAGTTGTCCAGTTATTTAAAACATGTAGCTCGGCAGACTGTCGTAAATAACATCATGCTGTCTGCTCTTCTTCTGGGAACAAAACTTCTCCTAATACTTGAGCTGTATTACTGATTACTGCAAAACTGCAACCTATAAGTCTTATTACTCACAGTCAGCGATATAATCAAATTTGGATTATTTTACAGGCGCACAGCAACATTTGTCAATGGCGCCGGCGCAGGATTTATCACCGCTCCAGACTTGGTAGAGCCACCTACAGCTTTTCAATATACATAGTATTACATTTCAAGACGAGCGTGGCTTCTTCATTTGCTCTTTCAGCTGTAATCAATTGACACTGTAATATATATATGGCTGTAAGACACAAACACAACACTCCGTAATGGCAAAAAGTAGCAGAAAACTTACCGACTGACATTCTAACTTTCATCGAATAACAGCAATACAGAGGAGTATTGGCAAAACAACGCAATAAAATGATAAAAATAAAAAAACATTAAGAGCTGAAAACATAAGCCTGATGAATCTCCTGTATTAAGAGTTGATGGGATTTTCAAAAGTGAAAAACTATAAAGACTCGCAGCCCAAAATCTGCTTGATTTGAGGACAAAGCAGCCATCTTTAAAATCTCTCATCATTTGTGTTGCGCTCTAATTGCTTTGGAGACAACAGAGCTGGAATAAAGAGGCAGCGAACATTTGTTTCACCCCAAAGCAACACTGCTGGCTTCACTCACTGATGCACACTCAGTTAGTGTGGATTGTATCTTCACTGAAGCTGCTGTAACAATAAGGCTGAGGCCAAAGAGCTACAGAGACAGTGACGGCTGTACTATCAGACTGTTTTAATGGTCTTTGGCCCGTGTTAGAAAGAATCTTAATTTGCGGCCAAATATGGAGATTTGTTACCTTGTTGTGCGTACATGTGCTGCATGAGGCTTTAAATTAGGCGCTGACTGGTTCTTGGCCAAAGGGATCACAGTCCTGTTCTTGTAGTCTGTCGAAATCTGTGACAATTGAGGGTTAGAAAGCAATATGTTGTGTGTTAGGTAGTGATATCAGATCTTCAGAGGACCTTGTGTGGTAGCAGTCAATGCTATTCATGACATGTTGTTATTATACAGCAGTAGTCTTTCTCCGTGTCTGTCAGTGAGGTGTAAAAATAATTTGGTAACACTGTATATTAACCACCATTAACAAATGATAAACTTATAGTTGGTCAAACTTTAATTAACAGTTAGTTCACTATTAACAGACAATGGCATGTGTTATAAACTATTTATTAAGCAATTGTTTATTGTAAAGTTGCAACTGATGTTTATAATACTTTGTAAATGGTTAATAAATACTGTGTAGTTCATTGATAAATGTTATTTGGATGGCGATTTCAAATGGTTTTTTTTTAAACTCTTACAGCTTCTTAACGAACCAAGAAGCATTTTTATGGGATAAAATTATTATAAATTAACTATTAATAGGGCTGACAAGATTTCTGTATATTTTGAGAGTCAATATTGTGTCTGTTGTTTTTAGATGAAGGCATTTTATTGTATTATATTTTTCACATCAATCAGTGGTCTCCAATAGACTTGTAATATAGAGACATTTTTACACTGTTTACATTACGTACATGTTTTATGATTTCAACTTTTTTATTTGTAAAAGTGAATTATCCAGCCTTACTTTAACAAAGCTTTTGACTGTGGTTAGCAAACTGTTTACCGTTACAACAATCTGATGAACTTGTCAATTTGGGAAGAATCCCCAGAGCCTCCCCAAAATGTTCTGTAGCTGAATATAAGAGCAAGAAGGAAAAACTCTTCTGTCCTATTGGGATAAGCTATTTCAACCAATTGCCAGAAAACCTTTTGGCAATGTACCTTTTCAGCACAAAACGGATATGTTGAAACTTGACATTTCTTTACGTTGCAACTTTTTTTCCTTTGGTTTCTTTGGATTCAGTTTTAAATTGTATATTGCAACAACACTACGTTTAACAGTCTGGTTAGGTTTAGGCACAAAAAACACTTGGTTTGGGTTAGGACAAGATCATGTTTTGGCTTAAAATACCTGCCTTTGTCGCTACAAAAAAGGCCCCATCAAAAGAAATGTATAACAAAATATATAGTGTTTTCTGTTGACACAAACAAGGCTATCCAGTGGTGTCACACTTACAAATGTTGAAACGCAGTCTCGAACTGCAGTCACTGTATGGTTCAACAGCCTTCTTGCCTGTTCCTGATGTGAAATTAAATGTGCAAATGAAATGAAAAATAGCCCACATGATCACATGCTGATGAGAACCATTTTCTCAGCCCAATTAATTAAAAAGCAGCCATATTTGGTTGTGACAATATATGCAGCTGTATGCTGGGAAGATTATACATTAGACAATGTACTTACTTACAAGTCAGTTCATAATAAGTATGGGTTTAAACAACTCTTTTCAAATCAAATTCAAATGAATACAAAATAATTCCATTGATTTCACTCTCTTATGATTTAAAAATCGTCTAGAATCAAATCGTATTGTTATAGTAACCCCACAGGACAGAAAATCATTACTTTCTGAACATCAGCCCTCAGAAGTACTTTGTAAAACTACCTTTAACAAAATATTTGGAGTTCTGACAATGTCTGGAACTGCCCAGAACGACATGAGTGAACCCATGGTAAGTAATCGAATTTAATTTAAGCATTTATTTTTTCTTTAAGGTAAAATGACTGAAAAAGAAATAACCACACCTTCTCCCCTCTTTTAGGATTTCACCACTACTCCCTGTGATCCTTATGTTTTTGTTGCTGCCCCAGCTGGACTGTCCATAAGTGAACAACAACAACCGTGTCCACCTGTGTCTGCAGCCCTCAACAAAGTTCATTCTGACTTTATTGCTGCCCTGGCCAGACTGTCTGCGAGTGGACAGTCTGTCAGTGGACAACAGTGTCCACCAATGTTTGCAGCCAGTCACAAGGATCCCCAGACAGCCACAAAGGTCCCTCGGTCCAGGCTCCCTGAGACCATCAGTGGGACACCCACTGGTGTCCAGGTGAAGCGAAAGACAAGACGGATGAAGGATGTCTCAGGAGGGAACAAGATCTGGTAGGCGTCTCATCACTTTACTTTACTGACAAATAATGAGCAGGTTTTAAGATTCAAGAGGTTTTAACATTTGTTCTTTTGGAAAAAAAAAGGGACTTTGGAAGAATCATGACAGGCGAGCCAGAGAGGAAAAAGCCCAGACAGGGTGGAGTATTACACACGTAAGCTCTTTAACAGCAACACACATACTTTAATCATTAATCAGTTCAGTTCCTGACTGAATTACAGCTTAAATTTACATTTGCAAACAGACACACACATGCAAAGAGAAAAACAAATCCTAAAACATGATTTAGGAAAGTAAATCAAAAAGGTGATATCTGTTTTCACAAATGAACCCCAACAGAAGCAAGAACAATTGCTGCCCCACCCTGCCGACAAGTCGCCCTCTGGCCAGGATTCTGCTGACTGGAGAGGCTGCTGACGCTCCACCCACTTTGGCCAACAATAAGAAAAAACATCACTAATGTTATTGCCACTGTTGGGTCATTCTTGTTCTTGTGACAAGTCTCCCTCGTACAATAAATGAGTCTTAACTGTCGACATGGGTCAATAAGAGTTTGATTTACCGACTGTTTCTTCTGCTGGTAGCGCTCTCCTACTGTTGATCTGATTAGTTGAAGTTAGCTGAAGATAACTGTGATAGACAGATGGTCTGTCTAATCACCTGCAAAGTATTTTTCTCAAAGTGGCTGCTCTTTTACAGTTTCTAGCGGCACCTTTGTTATGTATGTTGTATGTTACACACAGAACCATCTGGAGCCTCAGGTTAGTTTAAAGGTGCAGGTCTGATGGATTAATATGTGAGGTGAATATAGTTTCATCCATCTGATCCCAGAACTTCAGGCGAGGTTGGGAGATCAATACAGCAGCAAAAATGTATTTCTGTTCAATGTACAAACCATTTATGAAAGGAAGAAGAGTCCTTATTTGATCACATAACATACAATGTATGATGTTATGTATGTAAATTACATATTTTGGTATGTATGTCACAAACAGGCATGGGGAGTAATGGAATATATGTAACAGGATTATGTAATAAAGATAAAAAAAAAGGTAAATATTCTGGTAAAGTTACAGAAGAAAGATGTAATTAGATTACAGATACATTCAGTAAAAACAGGATCACTAACAGGATTACAATTTTAAAATAAAGAATATCATAGTCTGTAATCGTGCACAGCATGCACTATGTAGTTTTGTAGAAGAAATTCAAACTGAGAATTAAAATATTTACAATATTAATGAGGTATTAACACAAACTCAGAAATATATTTTTTTCCCCACAACTGAATAAACAAGCTGTTCTCAGAGGAAAATAAGGTCCCAGAACACTGTTTGAAGCTAGAAAGGTGGCAGGGTCCGCCACATATAAACAAAGTAAAACAGTATGAAATTGTGTTTTCCTTTAAGGTCAGTTTGTTTATTCATGAAAACAAAGAGATGTTGTTTATTTAGTCAACGGAGATATTTCTCTTCTGTTTAAAATTTCTTTCCCAAAACTACATAGTGCACCTTTAATATGAGCACAATGCCTCCTTGGCCCCTGCCAATCACACACTTCATGTGTTTCCCGTGACATGACTTTCTGTTTCAGCTGTGACACACATAAATAAAGATTTAATGGAGGGTCATAAAAGCTTCCTGCTGAGGAAAGCTAACATAAATCCCTGCATAGCTGCGCTGAGACCCTTAATCAAATATGTTATCACTTGTACAGTCATCTGATAACAGACACTCATTTTTTATCGGTGACCTGATTAGGCTTTGTTCTAATTGGATCTCATTAGGTGACAACCTGGAATGAACAGTGCAGGCTGAAATGTCTCACTGCAAAAACCTCTGATTGTTTCTTTGAGATAACTGACAACCGCGTTACATATATCTTATTTTTACCTTTATCATTGAATTGCACACACACACATTTTTATGACCTGCTGTTACTTTACACCAGAGAGCAACATGAAAGTGAAAACGGAGGGAGTAGATGAATGAAAGCCGACCTGGAGCTACAGTACGAGCGCTTTACTTCAATAGATGTCTGTAAATTCAAGCTTCAACCACTGTCAATAGTCCCCATGAGCAAGGGCGAAGTGTTTTTAAATCATTGTCATTTTCCAGTTAAAGTTTGTTAAGACATTTTGAGTCATCGTGGGGTCAGCAAGCTTGACAACGCTATTTCAGCATTGTCAAACCGGCGTAATTACTTCAAAAGCACGCATCTTCTCATCATTTCCACGGCATTGTTGAAGTCTCGTGTCACTGAGCTGGAGTGAATCTTTGCATTTTGTCTTTCTAATGGCTTATGGAATAGAACGCCCCATCAGCCCGTCTTTAATGGCTGTCTTCTGTCTTCGACCAAGACTGACAGGCAGTCCGTGTTGCTCTTTGCCTCTGTAATCTTCGTAATTGCACATACGTTCCTCCGCCTTGTTTTGCCGCGCAGGAAATCCTATGTCGGACTCGAATTCACTCAGTTGTCGTGACGGGTTCTGACTCTCTGCCCTCTGGACATTTGGTAGTTAACTGCTCATTTGGCACAATGTGTCTCTTAGGAGAACACCACAGGGCTTAGAGTATTCATTTGACAAAATAACAGAGCACAGAGATCCACTATCATTATCATCATCATTGTATCCCTCTCTGCTGGAGACTGGCAGCAGTGAAGTAAAACACAGGCCTATATGTAAAAGAATTTGCCCGCCTCTCCTGAAGTGTACTTTTCAATCACTTTGACTTCAGATTGCTTTCTGCTTTAATGGTTATCTGACTGTAATTCCATTTGGCGAGAATGATGAAGCAGAGCTGAGCTGGACCCGCACGCTCTTTAAATGTCATTTATGGTATTTTCATGTATGCATTCAGAGGACGGGAGAGCCGGGCCTTTTTTATCTGAATGGTTTGAGACTGAGTTAAGCAGCTCTCTCCTCGCATGAATTATTCTTCCCCCACATGCAATATGGTTTTGAGAACAAGGAAAGGGATGGGGTCACAGTTTTTTAAGTTTTTCTTAAAGCAATACTCACATGCTAATATGTACTTGAAACTTCCACCTCATACTGACAGTTAAAGGATTCCCTCCTAATATCCTTCCAATGGAGAAGATGGGGGACAAAATACAGTCGATCAAAAGTTTATCTGAAATTAATGTAATGTAGCAGTTAATCAAATCAAGAGTTTCCATCTTGAGTTACAAAGGGAACCCAGTCTCTACGCCAATCCTTACAATTTACTTCTGTGGGGAGCAGGTCAGCAGTCAGGTGATCTTTGTCATGGTCATAAAAGTAAACACATTGATAGTTGCAGATTTAGTTAGGCAACAAAATGACATTATGTATGTGACGTGAGTTAATCACATAACATCTCTTAACTTAGAGAGGGAAGTTAAAACAAGTCAACGTTGACTTTCTTGCTCTTTATTATTACTGTAGGATGGGGCAATAATGTTGCCATGTTGGTGTAGCTCTAGGACCATCATTGATACTGACCAGTTCAGTTTTTGTCATGTCACAGCTGCATCTTTGGGGAAAAGACACATAAAATTTGCACACTAAAAAGTTTTTTTGTTTGTTTGTTTTTTCACGTTTTCCTAAACCTAACCAAGTTGTTTTGGTTCATTAACCTAACCTAAGGCGTTTGTTGTTTGAACCCAGTGAAGTATTTTTAATGCCTTTTTTTTATTTTCCATTAACTTAAGAGTAAAACTAATTAGCAAACAGTATGGTAACATGTCCCAAAGGGGATCCAAACCTAATCAGTCTCAAATAACCCTCTCAACCACAAATGCCTGCTTCAGATGTGGAGCTGTTTCGTAAGTTAAAAAGGTGTTCCTGGAACAACATTAACTATGAGGTTCCAGGAACAATACCAACAAGACGATTTGAAATAAGCCATGAATATTATATTGTTATCATGATATGAAACTATATGTCATTTTAGATTTTGGCTATTGTTCTATCCTGATTTAACAAAGGTATTGTCTTTTTCTGGTTTTAAAGGCCATATAAGAGTGAAGTGATGTAATTTTCTGACTGTTATACTCGTCTTAATACTTGCCTTTACCCCTTTAGTCATTTTATCCACATTACTGACAATTATCAAAAACCTCATTGTTTTCATATTTCGTTAAAGTACCAATAGTCATCCCTACAATATTGTCACAATATGAATATAGATATATTTGGTCATAAATATTGTAAGATTTGATGTTGTCGGCCACTCATTTATGAAGAGCTTTTGAGGAGATTTCAAAACATCAAACTATATTCTGTATATCACAGTATAGCCTAATAATATTGCAATATTAGACCATATGACCCAGCACTAATGCATCATCTGACATTTTTTATTCTTGGTATTTAGACGCATCTGTGTTCCACAGAACTTAACAGGAAGGACTGGCCTGTCACCCGCACACAAAATTGGACTTTGGCATATGTGCTGCATGCAATTTGAAAGTCTAAAGTCATGTTATTTATACACACATTGAAGCAACTGGGCTTCCAATGGCGGGATAGTAACACAATTGTGAAAAATTAATACACTAACAAGACTAAAGCTGCAATTATACCTCTCAGGCTGGTCAGCAGGTTGGTATCTATGCATTATCACGGTCACAACTCTTCTATACTTTCATGCAGCCCTCATCAGCTTATTCAAACCATCCCCATAAGACCAGGTGAGAAGTGAGGGGCTGCACTTCTTCCGGGAACTCTGCACCTTGATAATGGAGTGGGGCTGAAGCGATTAGCACACTAACAGCTTCACACAAGTAGGAGGGGGAATTCTCTTGGGGAGGACAACGGGAGACAGAGAGACTGAAAGAAGGACATGACCCCCACCAACACAATTCACAGCACGAGTGCTGGTGGTGCCGTGGCACCCTGACACCTTCTGAAGGACTCAGTGCCCTCCAACTAGAGGTGAAGATGCATCTACAGTCTGAACTTTTTGTAATAACAGCAGGTTCTATTATAAAATTGATGCAAATGATGCATCAAAGTAGCTGTTATCTGTAATGTAGGTGCAGCAGGCATCCGTGCGCAAAAGGCACAAAAAGGGCAAGGGAAGTGGAATATAATATAAACACATGGGGGCTGTGTTTAATCATTATCTCCTTAGTCAGTCACATTACTCACCTCTTGCCTTTTTAACAGCCATGTCAGTCACGGTGACACATGATGAAAATGGCTCGGCAAATAAAGAGAAAAATGGCAACTGCTGACTGGGAGGTGTGGAGAGGCAAATATTTATGGCGCCATAAATTCAGGTGACATGCCTTTTCAATTCAAGTCATGTTTTCCACTTTACACAAAGATGTATGCTTTTATTTTGCAGATAGCATCTCTGTAGTTTAATAAAATAAATACTTTGAAGGTAAAAAGCCTTTTAACAGCCAGATTACTTCGCCTAGTGTGTTTGTTTGACAGTCAGTGTTGCATTTAACTGGACTTCTTGGCGTTAGTCAATTTATTGCGCCTTTGCTGCCAAAACTGTGAAAGAAAAATGTTTGCTTAAGGCAAATTTCTTCAAGAAGTCATGTACATACACAATTATCCAGAGTGTTACTGTGGAAAAAAAATGTTTTTTCTGAGATAATCAACTTTAAGTGGATTATTACAATAACAATTTTTGCTGTATCACTTCACATCTCCAAGACAGATGTGATGATTGGAAGCTCCCGCTGGTAACAATGTATTTTGAGAAGAATACATAAAGAACAAGACAAACAACTTAAAATTATTTTTAATATAAAATGTTAGAGTTATGTGTATCCCCTCGGATGTCATGTCTCCTTCACTCCTGAGGATCTCTAAATCAAAAATTTAAGACAAACAGAAAACCAAGTGGAAACCACTAATTTGATAAGCTTTATTGGCTTTGCTTTAAAACTTTGGCTAAATAAAAGAAAAACAAATGCATGGTAGTCTTTCTCACAAGCAACTGCGGATGACAGTTGAGTTTAGTGAGTGGGCCCCACATTAATTATAGCAAAGTACACTCTGCCTAACAGAAATGTCAAGTCAGTTTCAGTAATAAGATGTCTACTGTGCCGAGTAACCAACCGGATTCTTTGTCTGAAACAGTTGGGTGCAGCTTTTCATTAGCTGTGTCTCCTATCCTGTGAGACCCTGCTGACTCCACTGTAAAACACTGCACTGAAGCTCAAAGCCTGCTAACATCTGAAGTCAGCTCTGCCGAGACATTGTTAGCTAACTGTCAGTGTGCTCCGCTAACCGCCACTCATGGCTCATGCCTTTTTTTTTTGCCAGCGATGCCTTTAGGAAGGGATAATAAGCAATATTACTAAGAAAGGAGACTGTAGCATCCTATCCAAAGTCTTCAGCAAAACCATCAACTTGGATTTAATTGTGCTACATTTGTATATGATTCCATTGTGTATGTAAATGGCAACATACAACAGTTTGCTGAAAAACCTCAGTTGGTTTTCTGACGAGTTATCAGACAATCATATCTTATACCAACTTCTGCCTCGAAGGCATATAAGGGCTAGTTAAAAACGATGCATATTTAAGTTAAGGTCCAAGGTCAATGCATGAAAATGACTTAGAATGTAACAGCAAATCCA